>NC_043969.1:4204706-4319980 GCF_902148855.1 Sphaeramia orbicularis | reverse complement strand
CACATAAAATGTGGTTTTTGCAGATCACATCCAAACCACATTTGGAAGTGCTTTGAATTGGAATTGTAAAGTAATTTGTGCAGATACATCTTACTCTGGATACTTTGGAGGCCTCTTAAATCAGATTGCCAAAGCAGCCCTTCCCATACTGCTGGTCCAAATGCATTTTTTGCAGTTGTTCAGGGGGTGAGATGACTGAATACCTACACCATTACCTCAGCAGTTTATCATTTACTAATATCTGGACACATAATTCTGATCTGATTACTTAAAAATAACAATGTCGACTGCTTGTCTTAAAGATCTGATAGGAAAAATTTGAGCTGAACAAAGTCTTTGTGTGTGCATTCCTGCATTTCTAAATGTAAAGATGTCCATGTGATATGCAAACTAGTCTACAGAGCATGTTCAGAGTCAGACTGCATATTTCTCCTGCTGTTCTCCAGGCATGTTTATGTATGTTTTGTGTGTGCCTCACAGACATACTCCCAGCCCAGTATGAGTCCTGTCGGTCTCATGTGTGTTTTCTTTGCCAGCATTGTTTAGAAGCCTGCGCAGCGACTGGGACGTGTCACACTCAGCTCTCTTTTGGCAGTAACAATGTTATATTTCCTATTCGCTTCAGGAAGTCAGCAACTCTGCCAACAAAGAGAACTCTGTTGACTCGATGTGAAGGCAAAGTAGACATCCTGCTGAGGACAGCTACAATTTAAACATTAAATCTGATGCAGGCTAATACGAGACAAGAAGGAAAAGGGCCTTAAATCTGCCTCCCAATGTTGGGATGATGATTTTAAAAAAAAAACCAAAAAAAAAAAACCAGTGATATCATTGGGTGCATTTATTATTTATTTATTTTTCTGTTGGGTCTTTTTTGTAAACAACTGCTTCAGTTTGAGATAATTTGCAATAAATCATCATTCACTAAAGGGCTGAGGGTTTATAGCAATTATGAGAGACATATAATCCCACTTCTGGTAGATCATGGGATCGCTGTTGTAACCTGTAGCTACACTGTAGTTACAGGTTACAGTAACATCCATAGAACAAAAATTCTTTCTTAATCTTTCCATCTGTAATTCTAGTCTCTTCTACCTTTTATTCTATCAGAAAAAGCCATGTATGTCTGAAATCATATTAGCTATATTGGCTTATTTTTTTTAATTGAGAAAATACAAGAATACAACTGCACCCTTTGCAGAATTCTCACACCCAGATGTCCGTTATTATTCATCTCCTTGACAGGTCTTTACAGATGAAGAAAGCAAAAATGTAGTTAAGTATTATATGTATTTATTTAGAGTATTTATTTATCTTGGGTATGTACATAGTTTACTTCAAGTTCAGTTTTTTGACTGTATTCCAGAAGTTGGAGGCTCACAAAACAGCCTCACTCCATAGGCTCCTTTGTCACTGCCCTGTCAAAGGAGGATATCAATATTATTTATGCACATTTAATTTAAATTAAGCAAATGTAGTTCAAATAATTCAACTAAACAAACTTTTAATTTGTTGTGAATACACCTCTTTTGATATTCCAGCATGAACTATCTTTGATGTGCTGGCATAAATCAAAATATAGATTACTGTGTCATGAGCATTGTATACTTTTTTTTTTTTTTGCTGTACACATTTTACATTTGCATTAGAAGGAAGGAGAGTGACAATCAGGCCTCTGTGAAACTGAAAAATTCACATATGTTTTAGCAGAGTACAATCTATAAGTTGCACTGCTTAGCTGTTGAGTCCATGAACATCAACAAACTGCTGACTCCAAAAACACACTTAAAACACAATATCACTCAAGCATAGAGACTGGCAGGAATCTCACATACCGAACACTTACTAATCATAATGATGAGGCCTGTGTTTCTAAAAATACATTTGTATTTGTTCATATTTCAGCTGTTATACTTCAGTCCTCTGGAGTAAAGAGCAGAAGGACCATCCGTCTTGTATCTCCGATGATATGGAGGTATATCAGTGCCTATGGAAAAGGCAGTTTACACATCTGGAAAGGCACCATCGCTGATGAAAGTTACACTGCAGACATCTTTTTTCAGGGACGGCCTTGCATATTCCAGCAAGAAAATACTAAACCACATACTGCATCAGCATGGATTTGTGGTAGAAGAGTCTGGATGCTGAACAGGCCGGCCTGCAGTCCACACCTAGGGATGGGAATTGAGAACCGGTTCTTTTTGAGAACCAGATCCCAGTAGCTTGATTCCTTGGAATCGTTCGCCTGCTTAACGATTCTGCTTATTGAGTCCGCCTTCGTTGCACATGCGCGATGACATCCCACGCACGCCGCATTGTTTTGGTCAGAAAGTAGCCAACATGGCCAGAAATGCTCCAAAAAGATGACACCAGGTCCACTTGTAAGACTGTCAAAAGCTTCCATTTCTTCAAAAGGGTAAAATCCCTCAGGTATGCTCAAACATTTGTCCACAGCATGGGATTCATTTACAGCAATGTCACGTATTTGATACACTACTTAGGGGCGCTTGTGAATCTGGTGGCAGAGTGAACGCCAGGCCGTCATCCGGGCCCAGTCCTGGTTCCGGTGTGGGCAGCAAATGCCGTACCCCCTCAAATACAAGTTTCCGAAGGTAGAGGAAAGGAAATGAGGTGTACAACAACGGGAGACGAGCAGAGTCAACCGTTTCCACACAGTGGAAATGCGGCGATAGAGGAATTAGTAAAGAGTCTTTAGTTTCACTTTCACTGTACGTGTCCCCCCCCCCCACACACACACACACACACACACACACACACACACACAAACCGGGCCCGGCATCATCTGTCATTATTATTTGTACATATTGTATATGTTATATTTTCTGTGCAGAGATGGAAATATAAAAGACAGTTAATGCAAACACACCCGTTTGTACTCTTTTATTCCCTCACCCAATGAGAATCGATAAGAGAATCGATAAGGAATCAGATCGATAAGCAAAATCTATAATGGAATCAGAATCATTAAATTCTTATCGATTCCCATCCCTATCCACACCTTTCACAAAAGGAAAAAATTTGGCAACAAAGAAGACACAAGACTGAGCAGCTAGAAAAGATAAGACTGGGACAACATTTCTCTCCCAAACTTCAGTACCTGGGCTCCTTCGTTTCCAGATGTTCACAGACTGTTGTTAAAGGAGTGATATTTTGCTTTTTTTTAAAAATGGAATTATGCATTTTAAAACATTTCCCTGTGGTCTCCATAAACTGTAAATGCTCTGCTTGGGTCTGAATTCTTCATTAATTCAACTCCACAGGTCCATCTTCAACCCTGTTTTTGAGTAATGACACCAGAAAGGTGGTTTTGAGCACTGGCCCTTTAAATGCAAATGAGTTACTACAGGCCCCGCCCCCTCCAGACTGTTTGCTGTGCCGCTATATCCCATTCAACCAACAACTGAACATTTTAGGTAATCAGCTCGAAGTTTGGCCATATTTTCAGTATGGACTACAACTGCTGCTGCTGACAAACAATTATGGCATACTCAGAGAAATGTTTGTTGGAAGTCTGGACCTTATATGTGCAAATGTTGTGATGTAACTAGTTATTGATGTAACAAATTAAGCAGGAATTGAAACAGGTTGTAGAAATCCACTCAATTTTTATATATATAAAGATAGCTTTGCAGCACCTGGAGGGTTCAAATTCAAAGTTTTGAACTATTAGGGTCCCCAAATACACAAATAAATGTACCAAAGACTAATAAAAGTGGGTTTAGCAAAATATGACTCCTTTAAAAGAAGAGGTGATGCTGCACAGTTGTAACATGGTCCCATCCCAAGTATTCAGAGATGTGTTACTGCCATGACATTCAAAATGACTTTCTTTAAAATGGCACATTTTCACAGCTAAAACATTGATGTTTTCTATGTCCTTTCATGAATAAAATCTAGCTTATAAGACTTGCAAATCACTACATTAAGTTTTCATTTAGATTTTACTCAGTGTCTCAACTTTTTGGAAATTGTGTTGTTGCTAGGATAGAATATTTGGTATTTTCAGACACTTTCTTCTTCTTATGTGATTCCTGTCCTCACAAAATATTAACTATGTTGGCATATATTTTTTTTACTGAGAGGTTGGAAGAACAAAGTACGACTGTGCAGACTACCCATGCCTAAACATCCTCTAAACCACCCAGAGGACCTCTGTTGACCAACATCAGGCCATATATTTGGCTGCACCACCATATAGATAAGACCTGGGCATTGTCTGGCCCGCGGGCCACATGCAGTCCGATAGCCGACCCTGACTGGCTCGTATGAGGTCATTAGTAAATTAAAAGTCAATGCAAATATATATCATCATAACAGATGCAACCAATACATTGGCGCTGCTTTATTTTGAAGGATCAGCTAAATGAATGTTTGTTTGCGCATACTTTCCATACTTAACATATGGCTTATGCACTGATTAGTTTGTTGGTCAGTTTCGGCCCATGAAGATTTCTGCTAATGCCAGAAAAGAAAAAGAAAGATTAATTCAGAATGCCGAGTTTTAACAAGACATGGACTTCTAAGTATTTCTTCACTGAGGTCAGAGGTAAAGAAAAAAAAAGAACTGAGATATGCAAACAAACAAAGCTGGATGCATTTATTGTTTTTCATGTAAAGTTAATGTGGAGCTGGTTTTGCAGATTTTCAAAAATGTTTTTGGGAATGCTCATTAAGTGGTTGTATTCTGAGCTCCACATTTTCATTGCATCATTGTATTGTTTCATTTACGCTTTTTATAGAGATATACACTATATTGAGCAGAGCTGCAAGTGTACTGATCTGGCCCTGACTGCCGTGGCTCAGGTGGTAGAGCAGGTCATCAAATAACTGAAGGGTTGGTGGTTCGAATCTCACTCTGTCCTAGTCAGTCCATTGTGTTCTTGGGCAAGTCGCTTCACCCTCCTTGCCTCCAGTGCTACTCACACTGGTGTATGAATGCGTATGAATGTCTGGTGGGGGTCGGGGGGGCCGTAGGCGCGAATTGGCAGCCACGTTTCTGTCAGCCTGCCCCTGTGGCTACAAATGTAGTTTACCACCACCAGAGGGGGAATGTGAGAGCAAATGAATAATGTAAAGTGTTTTGGGTGTCTGTAAAAGCGCTATAGAAATCCAATCCATAATTATTGCTGTCAAAGTTTCTCATGTGGGCCCTTAAGAAAATGTATTGCCACCCCTGATATAGATGGACATCACATCCCATTATGTAAAAATTAAGTAAGATAACACAATCATATGAATTACAGTGTTGCTTCAATGATGCAGATCTAGTGTTTACTAAGCAGAGAACTGATTGATTTCCTTACATGTCTCATAGGATTCTTGACATTTAATTACAGCTGTCAGTTTGTTTTAATTAAACAGTTAAATAATGAAATACATATTAATTACGCCAAGCTCTGCTCCCTCCTAGAGAAAGAAAGCAAAAATATGGATATATGCATTTAGCTGGGGTATGAATTTATTTACATAGGATATTAAGGGAATTTATTTAGTTTACTTGAACTATAGAGAACTTTGTGGAGTGTAATTCCAAAGTCAAAGCCTTGAGGTGAGTCATTGTAATGAAGTCACCAAGCATTACCTCATCGATAGCCACCTCCCTCCAGAGGCCGACCACAACTGTTACTGTCCTGTCAAAGAAAGGACATCCAAGTTATTCATACAAAAAAACAAAACAAAAAACCCCCACATGTAATCTCTGTTTAATTTGATTTAACATGATTGATTTCATCACAAGCACAACCTACCTGTTTACATGTAATATTATGTATAGACCATCTTCAGTGTGCTAATGTAAATCACAATTTATATTATTGTCATATGGTTTGCATGATATTTTTGCTCTAAATGGTTTATATCATCATTGTTGTTGTTTTTTTTGGGGGGTTTTTTTTGTTTTTTTTAAGTAAAGTGATTTTGGACTGTTTCCAAAGGTGTGATGTAACTAGTTAATGTTTAAATCATCTTTCTGATCAGTTTTTCGTAAGTTATTGATTTCACAAAAATAGGTGATTGACAGCTGTAATGACCAGTCACTCTTCAGAATCTATTATGGCTCAGAACCAATGAGGGCAACAACATGGAACAGACATTCCCACATGTCTCCTACTCAGTCTTTGAACTGAATCACCCAATCAAAATGCCTAGTCCCTCTGTCACTTTGCAGAATTTCCTTTTCTCTTTGCAGGATTCCATTTTCTCATAGTGGGAGGAGTCCATCCTCATATACCACAGGTGTCAAACATGCGGCCCCGGGCCAAATTTGGCCCGCCAAAGGTTCCATTCTGGCCCACGGGATGAAAGTGCAAAAATTAATCTGAACAGTCCAGGTTGTCCAAATCATTTTGGTTCAGGTTCCAAATACAGACCAATGTGATCTCCAGTAAAATAACAACACAATAACCCATAAATAATGACAACTACAAATTTTCTTTGTGAAAAATTATGTGGAAAAAAATGTAAGTGAAAAAAATAATATTACACTGTGAAAATACTTACATTTACAAAACTATTCTTTTACAATAAAAAAATAAATACATAAATGAAAACAAAGTGAACAAATGAACAACCCAAAATGTGCAAGTTAAACAATATTCTGCCTGTTACTAAATGTTTTGTGCATTTGTGGATCCACTGTGACCTGTCGTTGTGTTAATAATAAAAGATGTAATATTGTAGTAATTGTTCAAATTTTAGTTCCAAACTCCAAAATTTTAACAATATTTTGCCTGTACCAAGTGTTTATGTAACATTGTGTGTAAATGTACATGTATAAATAATAAGTCGAGGCATAATATTGTTAAAATTGCACTAATATTTCAAATGAAATTTCTGTTTTTTCAAGTTATTGACATCTTTTTTTGTAAAATATAAATATTTTCAAATTTAATTGGGGATTTTTTGTACTAAAACAAAAAGAATTAAAGCCGCAAGCGGCATCTAAAGGCCCTCGCCACAGGCACGTCCAGTAGAAGTATGTCTATCGTTCAGCAGGTGGCACTCTAGCACCAAATTTCAATGTCTTCTGATGAATGGGTGTAGGCCTGGGAGATTGACAACTGATTCAAATTTGAGGCAGATCTTTTTTCGTATGTCCGAACTAAAGAAATTTTTGTATAAGTAAATCTGTAGGGGGCACTATGCAGCTAAAATTAAATTTCTTCCATTGAATGGGTGTAGGCCTGCGAGATGTACCACTGAGTCAAATTTGAGCCAAATTGGTGTTCATATGTCCGAATTAATGCAATTTTCGTGAATTTGTAGGGGGCGCTATTGAGCAAAATGGCAATTTCTTTTGATAAATGGGTGTAGGCCTGGGAGATTGAAAACTGCTTCAAATTTGAGCCAAATTGGTGTTCGTATGTCTGAAGTGAAGTAATTTTCATAAAGGTAAAATTGTAGGGGGCGCTATAGCTCCAAATTTCAAATTTTTCTGATAAATGGGTGTAGGCCTGAGAGATAGACGTCTGAGTCAAATTTGAGCCAAACTGGTGTTTGTATGTCCGAACTGAAGCAATTTTAATAAAGAAATTTTTTTTAAAAACTTGTAGGGGGCGCTGTAGTGCAAAATTTCAGTTTCTTTTGACAGATAGGTGTAGGCCTGGGAGACAGATGTCTGAGTCAAATTTGAGCCAAATCGGTGTTCGTATGTCCGAACTGATGTCATTTTTGTAAATGTACATCTGTAGGGGGCGCTATAGCGCGAAATTTCAATTTCTTTTAATAAATAGGTGTAGGCCTGGGAGATAGACGTCTGAGTCAAATTTGAGCCAAATCAGTGTTCGTATGTCTGAGCTGAAGCAATTTTTGTAATGGTAAATTCCCGAAGAAACTTTGCAAAGTTTGCGATGTCGTCACACAAAAACGGTGACACCGATCCCATCTACACACACACACACATATATATGTGTATATATATATATATATATATATATATATATATATATATATATACATACACCAAATATACGGATTAAAACACTCCATTATGCACTTGTTACAAATATTAGCAATAATACAGTATATACAGTATATAATAATAATTAAAAAGAATTACATAGAAATAAGTGTGCAAAAATATTGTTGCATGTAATCATAATTATGTGGTTATAAAGTGGAAATGTTCTGAAATTCCAACAGAGTCCATTCCACAAGCAACTCCTTAGATGTGGAGTCCACGAACGACTGGCAAAAAACACTCTTAAACAAACTTCATGCAAGCACTAAAGCATGCAAGAATCTCCCCTACTGAACCCTTAAAAAACCCTCTGAAACAAGATGACGAGGCCTGTTTTCCTGAAGATGTAATTGGTATTTGTTTATATTTTCAGCTGTTAGACTAATGATGCATGCTGACTGGAGGTCATTGTTTCCCCATCTTTTCTACACACCATGACCTCACTGTCTCTTGCTAAGCCTTTCTGACAGAATCCAGCACCATTAAATTCTCTATAAAAGAAGTTTGGTGTGGTTCAACAAATGGAGGCTGATTTCCCCAGTCGCACAGCTCCACTGTGGAACACTTACAAACACGGCATGAGCCAATTATACCGAAGAGGGAAATTAATTAAGCTGAGGAGGATTCTAGTTACACACACAGCTGTGGAAGTTGTTTTGACTGCTCACTGGCTTAGCTGCATTGCGACAGCGAGGCAGAGAGCTGGTAACCAGCAAACAACTGGCTGAAGTTAACCCCTTCAGCTGTTCCTTCTTCTCTTCTCTTCTTTTTTCACATTTCTGACTTCATATATTCTTTCGTTACTGATTTATTCTGTCAATCGTCACATTGAAACTACTCCAGAAAACTTGTAGTAATAACATCTGCGGTAGTATACTTTTACTTTCATAAAATACTTGCTCACTTAACAGTGGTGTTCAGATAATATAGAAATTGTGAAGCCTACTGAAATGAGAGGAGTTTATCGTGTGCTTCATCTGTGCTTCCACTGCCTCCTTCACAGAGAAGTAACAGGTGGATGTGTGAAAGTTAATCTCACAGCGTCCCCTTCTGGTTTCTGTGTGGATGTTCACTAAATCAACAGTTTGCTTACGTTGCCATCTAGTGGTGAAGGGCTCACAAATCTGACAGGGTTGAAATTCCCCAAATGAAAATCTAATAGAGCACTTTGGTTATTTCATGTGAGACTTAAGTGAATTCAATAATGTTCTGCAGTGTGTGCAATTGAACCATCACAATTATACTGAAAATGCATCTAATTGGTTGAAATATGAGCAAATTATTTAAAAGATCAAATTATAAATGTATGTCAAATTATGAACTTTAACTTTTTAAAATATACTTATAGATAAATGTTTGATAGTCAAGATGAAATTGAACTATGAGCCACTAGAGGGCACTGTGGAGTAGTGCAATGATGAACTGTGGCTCTCAGAAAACTGAGCGTCTGATGGTGGATTCCTCACTTTATTCCACATTTAAAGGTATATTTAAAGTTTAAATAGCTGTTGTCACATATATAGGGACATGCTAAACAACCTAAAAAGTATAAACAAACAATTAAGCAGGAAAAACTTTGTCAGTAAAATCAGGAACATTCTTGTAGTCTCAGTGCACAAAGTATAAAAAGATGTTTTGTGCTCGCTTAAAAATGTCCAAATGCTTACTGTGAATAAGCACTTGCATAAAAGAATTTGCATAAACTGTTTTCATTCTGTTGGACAGACTGCGTTTGAGAACCAGATCACGCTCTGCTGCGTTGTTTTTTCTGGCTAACCACTGCGTCCCAGGCTGATTTCTGTTTATTTATTCCAAGATGTGAGAGCCATAATATGATTGTCAGATATCTTCTTGTAGCAGTACAGATGGAATATTTTCCTCATTTAATTCTTTTAAAAGCTGTCTAAAAATAGATGAAACTGTTTTAATGTCAGTGGAGACAAATCTTTACGGGGCTCCGTCTCAGGTTTTGTCCATTAAAGGGCAGTTTAGCTCAAACATCCTCTGAGGGTCTGAGCTACAGACCTGGGAGCGAGTACATTTTCTTATGTAAGGAAGAAAAGAAAACAAGAGTTAGACAAGGTGGAGTGTGCCTCCAGACAGTGACCAGCCTGTCAAACACATTCTTGGAGAATATGTGTATGTGTGTGTGGATTTGGGGGCGGCGGGGGGGGTGATGAGAGGAGATTGCATAACCTCTGGAGGAGGCGAAGAACATGTGGTTTCCATGTAAATTAGCCGTGCAGACAGATGCTAATGCTGATGTGAAACATTTTTTGTCTTTTATTTACTCATCGGAAAGCTGTGGCTTCTTGCTGCCTGTCAGGGGAAAGGGTCAACCCTGCACCAGTGACAAGGCTGATTATCAGTCATGCTGTGTTGCTTCTCCAGGGTCACTCACAGCATCTTTTTGATTAAAATTAGTTTTTACAGTTATCAGTCCCTCCTCTGTTTGTTCTGCACAAAACAATAGCGAATATTGCCAAAAATCTGAGGCATATTGACAACATTGTTGCAGAAAAATTTAGATGTACAGTACATGGTTCTGATTGTGATTGAAATGATAAATGCGTATGTTCTGTCTTTGTTACCTCTGCCAGGAGGTTTTGTGATCACGTTGCTTTGTGTGTTTGTTTGTGTTTTTGTTTGTTTGTTTGTTTGCTAGCAACTTTACAAGAGAACTATTCCAACCATCTTTGCCAAACTGTACCCACAGGTAGGCCTAGGCCCTGGGGCCAACCCATTAAATTTTGGGCCAAGTAGGCTGAAGTTCAAGGTCACAGCAAGGTCACCAAATCTACAATTTTCCTATCTCTCGTCATTGAGCAATTTTCGAAAATTCATAAAACATTCAAAACAACTCCAATTAGCCTCCAGTTTGATCCACCCGTAGCTTAGAACAATATCTTGTATCTGGCACAAAATTGTCCACATCCACTGTGGAATGTGGACTCTGTGGACATTTACATTTAACATTGAAAATCCCATTTACTACACATTTTTTATTATAACTCAACAAATATTGATTGGAATTTAATATAATGTGACATACACGTGACTGGTACCAAGCTTCAACTTTTTCTCCTGTATGGAACAACCTGGAAACTGTTTCATTTAAAAAGAAATAGTCGATCCACACATGCACACTGTTCGGGGTGCTTGGCGGAGGTTTGCATTCTCTGAACACTTGTTAATTTACTTTTTTCGCCATTGTAAGATAAGACAGATAAGATACATTTTCCAAGACTGTTGGTGTATCATGGTATTTTCCAGGCCTGGGCCCTCATAGTGTGGTTTAGTTTTCAATCAATAGTAAATGTGTGACTACTTCCAAATGACTTCCTAAGTGATTTATCACTGTTTATTAAAAAAACACATCCTCTGCATTTTGGATTAAAATCAGGCATTTTCCTATATTTAATTTACTGACTATGTAGATGTGCATAAAAGCTCAGAGTAAATTCAAAGGTAATTACATCAAAACACAGAAAACTGATGAAAAGGTTAATTTTGAGTACAGTATATAATTAATTGGACATAAAAACAAGTGTCTACAGTCATTGTCATATTTCAAACTACAAGAGCTTTCATTCATTCATTCATTTTTATTTTGAGCAAGTAAGCATCTTACAACACAAATGACCTGCATATCTAATAATGCAAATACATCCAACAGAATACATGCAAGTTCAATATTTCAAAGTAATTAATTTACGCTCGAAAAGGAGGTTTTTTTGGTGAATCACTGATCAAAAGGATTATGTATCCATGTTCAGTACAGAGCCTCTAAACATTTAAAAAAGACTAGTCTGACACTCTGAAAAGCTGAGCTAATGTTGCTTCAACAAACGTGGAGGTACAGGAGCTGAAATCATGCTCAAAATGCAAGAATATGAAAATACACACTGTCCTTCTGATAGAATCTTAACAGTGATTTGGACAGATTTTACAGTTGTCGATAATATACTTAACCCCTACCTGTCTGAGAACTCCTGTTATGGGTTAGATTTTCACTTGTCACTTGAATTACAATTTGCTGAAAGCTAATTGTGGAATTTTGCCCAATGACACAGAAAAACTGACAGATATTTTTTGGATATGGGTCTGTATTTCATTTAATTGACTGTGCCCACACCCACAACTGTATTAAATAGCTTATTTTTGATGGACAGTACTCCTGTTTGTACTTTACTGATTCAGCGATGCTAAAAATGTACTGTAAAAACCATGCATTCACAGTTAACATGTCTTGCACAGCCTTTGACAGTGCTTTTAGTGCTAGACACTTATTTTACTGTCTTTTGATGCAATAGATGTGTCGTTTCAGCTATGATACAATTTGGGGGGTATATGAAAAACTTATACAAGAAAATAAAACTGGTATAATGGATGGTCTGGTCTCTAGCAGTGGGACTGTGCAGTTCCTGCTCTGCAGTGTTGTTTATTGTTTTTTCCACTGCAATGTTTATTATTATTATTATTATTATTATTATTATTATTATTATTATTATTATTATTAATAATAATAATAATAATAATAATAATTACAACTCGTAATTCTAATGTACAATTGCTAGTTTTTACTACTGTTTCTATAGTTACTGTTCTTTTACTTTTTTTTTATTTTATATATGGTGTTGTTTTGTTCTAATCTAATCTAATCTAACCCATCATGCCAAAAAAAACAAATATTGGAAAGAAAGTACAAAAGTGTATCAGGTTTGTTTCTTTTTTCTTCTTTCCTCTCCTTTTAGTCCTCAGATCCTCACATGTATCTAGTGTCCCTCTCTTGCAAACTGGAGGATTTTCATGCAATACTTTCACTTCTAATAGAGCATGTTGAGAAGAGCACTGTCTTGTAAATTCTTAAATCCATAATTTGCCTTTACTCTGTTGTAAACATCCTCAGGTTAATGTGTCTTCCATGTGCATTAGGTGTTTGATGATTTGGTGAGGGTTGACAGAAATACAGGCACATATGTGAGGTGGCCTGTCACCTTAGCGACACTTATCTTCATCTCCTCCTCCTCCTCTTGGGTGCAGTTGCTACAGTGATGCTGTCCATCGGTCTGGACATGTGGGTGGCTGGCGGTAGCCTTGGCTTCTACTCAAACATTACCCAGAAACACAAAGAGTGCTCAGCCCAGGGCCTCCTCTTAGTCCGGACCATGTGGAGTGCATGCAAACTGACTGTTGCATTGGATCATTGGAAATGTGTCTTCAGCCACAAGATTGGGTCCTGTTTTTTTCCATTAAATTGTTGAAGAATGTTTTGGAAAATGATGCCTTCTGTTACAGGAAGATTAGATCCCAGAGGTCATTGGCTAATGAAGCCAAACCACATACAAGAATTCTGCTTGTCGAGAGTTTTCCTTTTTCATTACCCCACCAAGGAGGCATCTGCATCTGTCTGTTGGTTTGTCCATCAGTACTGAGTACACAAATCAACTGCATTGACTTATGTAGGTAGGGTATGGGCCGAAGATGAACACAACACATTTTGGAACAGAATCACAATTTCTTTCTTTGTTTCTTTTGTTTCTTTCTTTCTTTTACATTGTTTGGTGTATGACTGATTACAGACTTACAACAGTTGTGAATGAAATGTTTTTCATTTAGTCTTTCAGTTTGTTTGCTTTTTTTCAATTTTAGTTTAGTTTTCATGGATTTTATGATGGCATAAGTAGTTGTAGTTTTATATTTAAGAAAAAATGGTTGAAAGTGATTTTTTTTTTTGTACCAAACATCCAATATTGAGCACAGTTTGAAGACTACTGTGTGTTTGTAACATCATGGCTGAAGTAAACCCTAACCCATCAGTTATACTAGTGTGTAGATTAATTCTTGCTTTTCCTTGTACCATTACCCAGTACCTAGCAACATTATTTACTATGGGAATGTGCATGTTAGGGCTCTACATCCCACAATCCACACCTCCAGATTTAGCAGCACATTTTACCCAAGTGCAATATGGGTACTGAATACAAAATAATGACAATACCTCAAATAAGGGCATTTATTTAACATGTATCCTCAGTGTCCAGCCAGGGTCAAAGTGCAATATATTTATCTCTACTGTTTCTTGGTTGGTTGACATGCTTGTTTTTACTCTGTACATATATATATATTTATACTTTTTTTCTATTAAACTGTTTTGCACTACGCTCCACAAGAGAGTGGTCTCTTTTAATTTCGTTGTACATATGTATAATGACAATAAAGGCATTCTATAATATTCAATGACATTTCATTTTATACACCATGAAACATTACCATACATACATAACATAACCATTACCTTTGTAAGTAGCACACTGAGCTAAATTAAAAACATACCTGCATTTTAGTTTTGCATTATTATTGCAGTTTCCACATTTTTGGGATTTTTATGTAATTTAATAATTTCTTTCACTGTTTGTTTTAATTGCAACCTTTTGTTAATTATAGTAGCTCAGCTATGGAGCCTTGGCTGAGGTTTGCTTTCGTTCTTCTAGTTTGCACACATACACAAATAAAGCTCTAGCAGATATCATTCCTCCTGTCAGATCACACCCCTCTAACACACAGTAGTCTGAATATGTTACCAGGAACCAAGGCCAATCCACCACACACAGCTTTTTACTAGCATCCGGTCCTGATGTTGCTCAGCTCAGCACTGTTTTCCTCAAACTCAGTAATACCGGTAAAAGTATTCAGATGATTTAGCCTAATAAAAACACCAAAACAGTACAGTGTAAAATAGTCCACTACAAGTAGAAGACCAGCATGAAGAATACAGGATTCATCATGTCATTATGAGAGAACAAAAAAGAAAAAAACTTCTGATTAGTGAATCTGTGTCTAGTTTTTGGACTTTTTGTGTCATCTTTAATTATTTGGTTTCAACATTTACTCAAACAAGACCTTGTGAGAACTTTGAAGGGAAACATATTATTTGGTGAAGCTGTAACAACCCATATACATCTGAAATATGATCTATGACGATGACTACACACTGTTTTTGTGCATCAGGTGGCAATTAAAAGTAGGAAATTGCTGGTTTAATCTTTAACCTCAACACACTGTTTATTTTTATAGATCTGTGACTTGTACCACTCTTTGCAGAATGTAGAAGTAGCTTCTCTGGCATCAGTAAATGGTAGATTAATCCTTAATCTCTCACTACATGGACAAAACCCCCCACCTGGATTTAACTAAGCACATAGTTCAGATCATTCCACTGGATAATTATTAGATTGATTAATATGTTTTAACTACAACCAGCTCTTTAACTCTAATTTACACCATTTCTTTTTCTAATATCTCACAATATCAGGTCCTCCTTTAGACATGAAGGCAAAAAATGAAAACCATGAACTTATTATGGTAACAATCAAATCAAACACTGCATTTTTTCAGTGTCATTCAGTGCTTTACGTCTTTAAATAAATGACTGACATAGTGGATTTTCAGTGGCCAGAACACATATTTTGTTCTCTTGCAACAGTATGTAAGGATTAAAAATGTTTTATCATCCATTATAGAAAATGTTTTGTCTTATAGATAACTGGTTACTGAAGCTGCTGAATGCATAGATAATTAAAAAGTGTAATATTAGACTTCAAAAGGTAGTAAGACAGAAAAAACGGAAATACTCAAATAAAATGCAAGTACCTCCAATTTTACTTTACTTCACGGTACTTTCCACCCTTTCACCGTCCATCGAGAAATCCGTGAATGTGTACATGGAATGAATTGTGTAGTACTATCAGGCTCAGTGTTTCCAGAACTTCGCTTACAGTTACATCTCCAAATCCAATTTAAGAGGATTTTTCGGCAAAGCAAAGCCACCCTTCACCTCCTGCTTGGTTTTGTTAGAAAAGTGGAGCTTAAGAAACACAAGCAGTTCCAAGAAACGGTTCTGATCTTTATTATGGGGTATTTAACAGTTTGCAACCACACACTTTTGTTGTTGTTGGACGTAAACCACGAGAATTAGGGAGGCTTTTTAGATCCAGAGTGAATGTAAACCACCCTACAAAGATAATGTGGAGCGTATGGGTTTAAGTCAAGATGCATATTTAACCCTGAAGAGGTTAGAACATTCAGGAACGTCCAGTCTGTAAAACACAACGCTGGGAGGGGTCAAAGGTCAAACCTCATAAACGTAACGTAACATCCACTCACAGCCAGGAAAATAATGAGTCTGAACAACAGGTCTCTTCAACATTTCAGAACTTGGGTTTGGTAACTTTTTATTTCTTCAGGTATGCTCAGGAACAACCAGCGGAAGGTTTTAAAAAGACTGTAACACAATGTCTGAGAGCAAACAGAGGATTCACATCAGTCACTACACAAAAGCACACATTCACAAGTCACCGAGTGGAGAAACAGCAGACGCTGAATCTGATGGGTAAAGGTGCAGAGGTGATGGCAAACAGGGTTTCTATATGTACAATGTGATTTACATCTGTACAACGTAAGACTTCATACACAGGGGGCTGTGAGACTTAACATTTGGCAGAAAGAAATTCCACAGAAACACATCACAGTGCAAAACAGACCAGCTACCATCCATTAAATACATCAGTATGGCAAATAAAGAGAGTTTGGTCCATTTTTAGTCAAATACAACTTTGCTGTTTGTCTAGAATCATTTGCATTTCCAATATAATGTAATTTTCCATGTGTTAAACTTTTCCTGTGGTGACTATGCATTTCATGCTGCAGAATGATTATTGTAAAATCATAATCACAAAATTCTGACCTACTGTACCGTAATTACAACCCTTCAATATAAGAATTACAAGAAATTTTAAAAATCTGATCACTGTTAAATATACATTAAATACAGCAGATACTATTAGAATATTTCCAGTGTAAGAATGTAATGTCTTCATTCTAGATACTGAATTATTTTATTATTGCCATCAATAATAACCACAGGAGGTATGAGTATGTCTTGTACTTTTAACAGTTATTTTATTATATTAATTTCTTTTAATAGTTAAAGCTGTGTATGACTTTCGTCAACAATTTTCCATCAAATCGGTAAAACCCGAGTCATAGCCTAAGTATCACAAATCCCCAAGTCTTTCTGTGACTACAGACCTAAATCTCTTCCCTCACGGTGAACAATTTCAAAGTGACTCAGGTTTTACACATTTTATGAAAAATTGGTGACGAAAGTCATACGCAGCTTTAACTTCTATTTTGATTTATCTTAATTCATATGTATTACCCACTTTTCCAGCTCTGAATTCTTAATTATTATTTAATTAGATTTCTATTGGTTTGTGTATCTTTTATTGGTCCAGTCTTTGTCTTATGTGTTATGCTTTAATAGATTAGTTTCACTTCAACATTTGGCTGCTCATTGTGTTTTCTGGCTGTAACATAGTCTTTTAACTTTGTGCAAGTCATTGAGTATGTTTACATGCACACTAATATTCTTAGATTATTCAGAGTTTGACAGATGTCATGTAAACAATATATTGTGACTGAATATTCCAAATTAGGCATCAACATCCTCTCTGGTAGATATGGAAGCACTACAGAAAAGTCGGTGTTTCTGGTTGGAAACTGTTAAACATTATGACAGAGGATACCACCAGGTTTCTGATATGAGCAAAGATTGAAAAACTGACCTTTTTCCAGAAACAGAGAGAGGATCATGCAGTAGAAAACTTTGAAAAAACATTATTTTTAATGAGGAAATCACAGCTGCATGTGAACAGGAATGTTAGATGACTATTCATTATAAATGGCCATGTTAACATCTTACACCATTGCTGTGAAAAAACTGAATATTAATGTGCAAATAAACCTACTCAGTGTGCTTATTGAGTATTAAGTTCTGCTCTTCTGCTTTCTATCCTTCATAACAACTCTGTATGTAACAAAATGTACTTGCATTAAAAAAAAATTCATTTATAGTGCAGTAACAAGAAGCACTTACAGTATACTTGAAAAATATTTTTGTTGTAATGTGCTGTGGATATCATGAATTGAACATTGTTTTCAGCTGTACGTCACAGAATGAATACATGTTGCGTTATCTTAGGCATTCACTTGACAATTTTTGGAATTTCTACAGTCAAACAAGCAAAGAATCTCTTCACTGTTATCATCTGTGATGGCTTCAGCGATCTGGCCACGATCACAGAATCCATGTCAAGACTTTCACTGTAGAGAGCAGATACTGGGTGACAAATGGCAGCAAAAATCAGATGTGCAGGGTCACTTCTAGGATGACAATGCTCCCCCCACAGAGGCTCATCCAATTGTCTGATGAAAGTTTTCAAGTTCTCAAATAAACTGAATACCTATGGGAGATTTGGACTGACACAAAAGAGTCCATGCTGTCTGGTGTCACTAAAGCTCTTCTGAGGGCACTGTATGTTTGGGTTTGTGCTGTCATTTGTCACCTGTGTATCTACTAAGGCATGGTCAGTTTATCAGAGCACATCACACTTCATTCAGTCCATTTGTAAGGCAACATTCAACAAAATGCACTTCATAAGATAGGACAGGCCTCTGCGACAGCACTGGCACCTCTAAAGTCACATGTTATCCAAATCAAGTATTGATTCAGTAAATGACACAAATAAATAGGCTTACAATAAACACACTAGAGTGCTAACATGTAACTCCTTATTCTGTTTTGCTAACAGACTGGAATGTAACACTCCTCTAACTTAAGAGAGAAAGCACAGTATCACAATTAACACAACTCTCTAAATGAAATTATAAGGATTTTAGGGCAACATTGAGAAAATGTACCACAAATTACATAATCATCAGACCAAACTGCAAGTAGAACTCTATTATCTTTTTATTTTAAGACAGATTGCAATAAAACATTGGGATTAAATGTCCCTGTGTCTATGACGTAAATAAGGATCAGGATTGTAACAAACTTCATATTTTCTTCTTATCAGTCATCTTTAACTGCTTTTTCTGCAAGCGCTGCTTATTGAAATGATTAACAAGCACTGACTGTTGAGCTGCGTCATATTCAATGGCAGTTTTTCAAAGTGCAAAAACCTTCAACAACATGTGGAAAGTAATAGCATAAAATGTGGTGACGGCACTTCCATTATTTAGACACATCTGAGGGTAAACAGTGGTTATGTCCTCAATGATCTGGCTTATTATAGGATTTTCCGCTAAAAATGTTCTTTTTTTTTTATGTCTGGCCTTTGTCCAATCTTGGCTTGTGTTTCCACTTCATTCACACTGTAAAGGACTTTCAGTGAACAACTGTCCTTATTCTAGAATTCCTAAAATGGAGATTTTTTGGGAATGCTGCTGATCCTGTTTACTTTCATAAACTCCGGGGCTACACTGTTGAAACATTGACACCCACTTTCTCTGCCTGATGGTTTCTTATCAGTACTTATGAATCCTTCTCTGATTTATCATGGGCCTTTCTCAAGCCACAACCGACAATCAACTCTTGATTCTGTCCTAGATGTCTCGGTTTGCAGCTGTTGTACAGTTAAAATCCACTTTTTATCGTGATACAACTGACTGAATTCACAGCAGGCTAGATGCTATTCAGTCTTATGACAATTCCTGTAGCCTGTGTTATGAGCTCCCCTGATCATGTGAGGAGTTTAAGACACATTAGAATATTTAGAGATTATTTCTTAAGAGACAGACATGAAAATAAACAAATAAAAACATGTTAGTGTAGATGTACCCTTGGTGAGACAAGAATGGAAAGAAGTATCAAAAAGTAACTCTAAAGTACCTTTAATGTCTTAAAGAACAGGTTCACACTTCTTCCAGGTTAAACTATGTGACTACAGAAAGGGTTGGTTTTTGAAATAATCCTTCATTCCTTCATTTTCTATGCAGGTTTATTTAAAGCGCCCTTTCATTGTGCACTTTATTTGATAATGATGGGGGATACGTCATTGGTCTAATATGACAATATAGACATTTTAGACTGAATCACAGTGTTGTGTTACTCACTTCCACTGCAACACAAAGTGAAAATACTAGGGACGCACAAATACATCGGCTAGTCATCAGTATTGGCTGATATTTGTTGATATTGGTCAGTACTAGTAACGGCAGATATCCATCTGTCATGCTAAATTAAAGATTTTTTCATGTATGAATCTGTTTTCCTTCAAAGACAATGTGAGAATGGCTGTAAAACTTTAAAATATTACCTTTTTATTTATACTTAAGTTTTACTTGTTAAGAGGGAGACAAGTAACAACTAAATAACGAAACAGAAACAACCATGGATATCGGCGTATCCCTATAAGATACACATTTTCTTTTACAGAGTAGATGATTTCTTCTCCTTCACTTACATTATGCATGAGACAGAGATCTGTGAGGACAAATGAATGATGAAAACCTTTTTCAGCAATAATTTTGGCATCTGATGATAGTTTTAAAACCAACCTTGACTTTTGAGAACCTTTGCTAAAGTCTTAGTTTTGGCCTCTGTCTTTCATTTTGTGCATATTTTTCTCAAGGTACATTTGTAAACTGTGAGGTCTACATAGGAAATATACTCTATTATCAAGTTTGTCCGAACAGCATGAATAAAACTTTAGAGAATGGCCCTAATAACCACTGCTCTATGATTACGCAGTGATTTAACATAAATAAAGTGGCTCAGTTGAACGGAAACTCACATTGGTAAACAGAACTTTTAAGATAGAATGGACCCTTGCTGAAACAGTTCCCACATCCTTCATGTCCATGTTCTTGTGGAGTCTGGTCCTTCTGTTATTTAGACAATAGAGCAGATACCTTTTCATGGGGCCTGTAAAGAATGTAAATGTCTTCTGACCACCTTATCACCATGTCTGTAGTTTTCCTACGCCTGGACTGTTGAATGCAGGTTGAGAAAATCTGTACCAGACATGTGATCCCTCAGGAAGTCTCAGATTTAGGAGGTATAGCACACATTATGTCAAAGTCACATATGTGGCTCAACACAGAGCCAGTGGGATCTTGAAGAATGGGTCAAGAGAGAGGAGAAACAGCGATGTTAATTCCCAATAGGATGTGTTGAGATTTATGTGGGGGAAGAAACAAATCTGGCTTCTCCAGAATGTAGCAACAGGTTTGGGTTTTCGTACCCAGATGCTATGAGAGCATCTGAAGTGAGTTTAGAAACATATAGAGAGTTTAGCCGAGTGGGAGGAGGCGAG
Organism: Sphaeramia orbicularis; assembly: GCF_902148855.1. Classification (NCBI taxonomy): domain Eukaryota; kingdom Metazoa; phylum Chordata; class Actinopteri; order Kurtiformes; family Apogonidae; genus Sphaeramia; species Sphaeramia orbicularis. The sequence continues at coordinate 4,298,842 of NC_043969.1, read as the reverse complement.
ATCTGGAGATCGAAGGAGATTTTGAAACATGTTTACGTGTGATCTGATATGAAACACGAAAACAGGCGCTCTCATGTAATCAAAGCTGGTTCAGATGTAGTGCATGTGTGTATACGGGACACAGTGACACAGTCGCTCATATGTTGATACTTGAACGCTATATTAGTCAGACCGAAGGCTTTAAATTAAGTCAGTATTCAGGCTCACAGGATACACTCACACTCTCATGGCTGAAGTCAAGATGAAGAAGGTTAAAAGCTGGGCCTGCAGGTGTTCCTGTTGGCCATATCTTCAAACCAGCAGCTTCTCTGGGTTCTTGGAGAGGGTCTGCAGCAGGCTTCTCTGAAAGTCCTCCTCAGGTATTTCAGGAACCAGGAACTCCAGCAGAAGGTCAAATATGCAGTAAAGCAAGTGTCTTTACAGGAACATAAAATTATTTAAGTCAGTCTGGGCAAGAAGGGAGTTTTCATAAAGAAAGTATCATGCAGCTGAGGTAAAGGCCTAGTCACTATAAGAAAAAATATGCTATTGAATCCTAAAAACACAAAAAGGTTCAGCTAACTGATTGCAGTCACAGTTTGGCTCTGTATCTGTAACCCCCGAAGACCTGTGTTAGCTGTTTAGTTGACTGTCAAGTGTTAAATGGAGAAAAAAATAAATAAAAAAAATCAGTTCATGCAGTATATGATTCTAGTTTAGTTTCTCTCCATCCATGTGTGCAACAAAGCATGTACACTGTATTAGAAACACCTGCTTGTAAACACAAGCCAGCATCTTCAAACTGAAAGATCAGTTTATATAATACATTAACCCATAAAGACCCAAACATCCTCCAACAATCAAAAGCATCTACTGATCTAAAATGTCTTATAACTGTTGATCCACTAATCCTATCAATGCATGTAAATAATTGGTATAAAATGCAGTTTTTCATCGCTTCAAGGTCTTCAGATATGACCCATTCGGGCGCTCAGAGGCTCCATAGTGAAGGTGGGAAACACTGTCATCTTCTTCAACATTGATTCACCACTAAAACCCATGGAGTTTCATCAATGACAGTGGATGAAGACTCTTGTTTATATTCAGTTAATTATATATTTTATTGAAAAGTCACTTTTTCTTCAATTTTCTCTCTTTTGATATAATAACCTTTGAATTTACTGTGACCTTTCATGAACATCTAAATTAAATACAGGAAATTACATATAGGAAAATACATAATTTACAGTAAACAATGCTAAATTCAGGGATAATATTACAATAAATGGTGATAAATCACTTAAGAAAGTTTAAATAGAGAGAAAAAGTAATTTGGGAATGGCCAGAAAAGTAGCACTGGGACTTTATGAATTAAACTTATTGCTATCTCAAATCTTATTTTCTTGAAGGATTTAAGAGTCACATGTGTAATTGCTTTGGCCTGTGTACTGCAGTAAATGAGGTTTCCCTCCATTGTACAGTGTATAACCCAACAGAATATATTAACCTGTTTATGTATGGATCCTGGAGAGACTCCAGTGCAGTCTGCCAGCTGAGTTTGTATTTGACTGAGCCCAACATCTCTGAGACCAGATCTGGGAACAGAAAGACATGATTCTCTTTATAATTGCACTGACCTGTGTTGTTAAAATGTGTGTCTACTTCACACTTCATGTACTCAGCAGTGTTATCAGTGTGTGGGCTTACCTGGCAGGAGTCTCATCAGGCAGTGTAACGCTTCCTCCTTTGTTACGTCCTTCTGCTGCTGGCTGCGTTCGCGTTGAGGGGTAGTAGGCAGCGTTCCTCCAGGCCACACAGCCTCCTGGATGACCTGCAGGTACGTCACCCAGTACCTGGTGCATGTCAAGTTGGCTACACTCACATCCAGCCATCTGCAAAATATAAAGAAGAACAAACTTTATCTAATCCTTAAAGACCCACAACTGTTTTTTGTCACAACTTCCAAATGATATTTTTTTTGTCTTTCCAAAGTGATTTATCACCATTTATTATAATAGTAACCTCTGCATTTTGTGTTCTTCAGTGAAAATATTGTATTTTCCTATATTTAATTTCCTGATCATGTAGATGTTCATAAAAGCTCAGACTAAATTCAAAGGTTATTAAATCAAATAAGGGGAAAAATGAGGAAAATTACTTTTACAGCATAATCCATCATCAACTGAACATTAAAACAAGTGTCTACAACCACTGTAATTTATCAAACTACATAAATTTTATGGGTGAATCAATGTTGTAGAAGATGACGGTGTTTCCACGTTCACTACGCCGCCTCTGAATGTCCAAATGGGTCATATCTGATGACCATGAAAAGATGACAACCTCAATTATTTACATGTACTGATAGGATCAGTGGATCAACACTTATTTTAGATCTGTGGATGTTTGGGTCTTTATGGGTGAAACACAAAATATTGCCATTTCGAATGAATTAATAGAGACTTAAATTGAATTTAACTCTGAAGTTAACAGTAATCTAATCTACATCTGACAAGTTGTTAACATTAATGTTAGTTGTTTATCTTGCTATGACAATCTTCACCAGCTATAGACAAAAGAACTACTGTTGCACTGAGGAACATAAATAATGATTTACACTTGACTAAGACAGTGCAAACAGATGCTTCACTATGCTTTTGGGTAAAAGTGGTTTAACGTTAACTTTGGTATCTTCAACTTCTAATTTGCACAAAGCAGCACTGAACAAGACTGATATATGACAAGATATTGGTTAACAACAAAAAATAAACTAATTTATTTATGGCTGGTTCGTAGTTTACGGTATACTAGTTCCAGAGGCCTGGAACCACATGTATCTGTGCTATTATTTTCAATAGACCCTCGCCATACTCAAAACACTGAATAATGCACTGTGTTGTGACCACACTCAAATACACTGTTCAATTGCTTTAATGTTTGTTTTGATGAATTTCAGTGTCAATAATGTCTGTATACCAGACAGTGCTGTCAGCTTCAGTAAATGGTTGTCAGATATGGCAGATTCTGGTACAAAAATGTACAATCAGCTCTGGATCATGAAATTGATCATATTGATAGATATTCTCATGCAGTATCAGTATTAGATTTTTTCATATACAATAAAATAACAAATCTGTCAGAAAGTGCTTCCCAATGGCAAAGAATCAACTCTGAAACTGGATCTGGATCATCTTTAAGAGTGTAATGAGGTAAAGACCTTGTGAAATACTTTCAAAATGTGATGTTATTGTACATGGACAGTTAATTAAATCTACGTAGACAACTCTGACCTTCTGAACTTCACCTACTTCCAAGGTGCACAGAGAAGAATAACTAGCTACAGCTATATTTAGAGTGAAAAAAAAGTTCTATGCGACAAGTGCTGCTGGAGTTCTTGACCTATATTACACATGCACAGACAGACAGGCATACATACAGACCCAACTGCAATACACTCACATGGGAGAGGGTAATAAAGGCAAGAATATGTCCCCATATAGAGTAGAAGGACAAATGGATAGCACAGCCAAGGGGTAGCAGATAGATGCAAAATGAAACCTCGGTTTGATCATTATGTAAGCCAACATGACATGAAACCAGGGAAGGAGCACAAGTTTTCAACAGGGAATTAGAAAAAGTGACTCAAATTGATCTCTGTTCTCAGTTTTGTATTATTCAATAGCTGTGTTTACATGAACCCCAATATGCCATTAATAATTGGAATAATAACCCAGTAACAATAAAAATACTTCATGTAACCACATCAACCACAAGAGACTGATCTGGTCAGAAGAAGTTTTCAGTCTGTTTGAAAATCAAGGAGTAAATCTCTGATGATCTGGTCAAAAGGAGATAGCACTTAATCTGATGGTATCTCTGAAGTTATACAGGTATTTTTGTTGAGGACTTGAAAAGATTTAAGGACTGTTGAACACCTTAACGGTCCAAAGGCTTAAAACATTGAGCTCATGTGTTTAAAAAGATGCCAGAATCTGAGCCACTGACCAAGTGACTAACTGGCGGAAAAGTGAGAAAAATTCTTAGTACAAGGCTAAAAATTTAAACGCTAAAAATGGTTTTCAGAAGATTAGATGCTTTACAGCATGTGGAACATGTCTAGATTCTTATCATAAACATATTTTATCAAATTACTCCGCTTATTTTATTTGTAAACAGTTTAGGTCTGCTGCTGCAATTAATCATATGACATGATTAAAATGAAAATGTCCCCTATTACAGAAAAATATATCCCAGTTCAAGGTGGTATGATCTTGGTAAAAGTTGGTTAACCTCCTGACATTTAAGTCCCACAAAATGGTCATTAATGTCAATATGTTGTGACCTTATCATCATGCCTGACCTGACCGACACTGAATGATCCTGTCCTCAGACCAGTCAATCCTTTCAGAGGTAAACCATGTCTTATTGCATTCCCACACGGATTTAAACCTGTGTGGGAGCAGAGTGCAGTAGAGGCCTCACACTAGAAGTGCTCTCAAACGGGGCTACTTTCCCTGAATTCCTCAACATACCTGCTGGATTTAAGGTCTTGTGATGAGTAAATTTAATAGGCCATGTGTAGCTATGAGACTTTAACCCCTTTGTTCAGCCTTGACCTTTTTTGTGCCAAGATTTGCCATGTAGATTGTGGAAACACAGCCGGTCGCCATCCAGACTGCATGAGGAGGTTATTTAAAGCAAGTAATAGCTAAAAACAACATCTCAGAGTAGCTCAAGCATCTGAGCATTATATGGATGTATGTAAAGCTGTAGGGGAAACAGCGAGCAAGTGGATAGTTCTTGTTAAGTGGAGAAGTTTATAAAGAAAGACGTGTTTAAGCCCATTTAAGGCTTTGAAAAACATAAATTCACAAACTCTAGGACTTTTCCACAACTTACAGACACCCTAAAAATGTTTAACACCATACAGATGCTGTTATGTAATGCTGTTAAAACCTTAGAGCAGTGTTAAAAAGAATCAGGGACCTCCCTCTGGGCATAATGTTATGGTTCTTTTACTCACTTTATGTGGCCTCTAATGAAGTTATTTCATTAGCTTGTTCTAGCCCGTTACCGAGGAGCAGAGCTGCACTCAGAGGTTTGGATGGGCAGTTGTGCCAGCCACAGTTTTTGGTTTTCACTATGTTAAATCCTTTTATCACGTGGGATTTCATAACAGCACAAGAGAAGCCAAATATGCAGCAGTTATACTGATGGTATTTTTGCTCTTCAAGCTGCTGAGGGGATAAAACCAGGGAGGATGAACTAAGAACATCATGAATTTTCAATGAACTAAAAGAGCCTGATTTATTTATTTTTTTTTAAAAATATTATGAACTGCTTTCATTCAATCTTCTGGTGTATGAAATGAAAGAATGAGTGGCAAGATTTTCAAAATGCTTCTTTTCTTGCCACCATAATTTATCCTCAACCATCACAGTACTTTTCAGGTCCAAAACAAAACAGAATTTTTATGAAAATATAATTAAATACTAGTAATGAATACAGCATAGCATTATACCTGCAGGGCCCCTATATGATTTAAACAGTCTGGTGTCAGGTCATCACTGGATTTATATGTGTGATCAATATATTGATATATATTATATATATATATATATATATATATATATATATATATATATATATATATATATATATATATATATATATATATATGTATGTATGTATGTATGTATGTATGTATGTATATATATATATATATATATATATATATATATATATATATATATATATATATATATATATATATATATATATATATATATATAATATATTGATATATATTATATATATAATATATTGATATTCCAAACTCTCATTAAGAGGGGGACATCACATACCACAACCAACCAACAAAGCAATGCTATACTGTGTCTTAACACTGTGTCTAATAATCTTCACATGTGTCAGCTGATAGTTTACATCAGGGGTGTCCAATCCTGGTCCTTGAGATCTACTATCCTGCATGTTTTAGATGTTTCCTTCTTCCAGCACACCTTACAGTCGTTATTAGGCTTCTGCAGAGCTTGATGATAGACTTACCATTTGAATCAGGTGTGTTAGAAGAGGGACACATCTAAAACATGCAGGATGGTAGCTCTTGAGGACCAGAATTGGACACCCCTGGTTTACATTATAGCTCTATTAGCTTAGCTCTGGTTTTAGACAGAAAACATCCACAGCAAAACCGCAAATCACCTTTGTTTTCTGTAGGGTTTGTGTTGTCAATAGCTGCACTAAAGATCTGTCTGGAATTGTCCAAACAAGGTCAGACCTGTCACAGTTTAGTCTGAACTGTGGATCAGTAACTAGTCAATTTAGAAAAATAACAACATCACACAGTAACTTCATACCTTCATAAGCCTCTTAATCAAACACATGCATGTTGAAGAAACACTCTAATTTCAGCCTCAAACTCTTTTCATTTAGAGCTGTGTCCAAAGGTCAAAGACAAAAGTAACTGTAAGTTTTAGCACTTTTTCACATTCTTTGACTTTAAAAGTTGTTTCTTAGTGGTACTCATCTCGCTGGTTAGTTAGTTTTGCTCACCATTGGAGACTGGGAGAGTGACTCACTACACCCTCTAGTGATCACATGAATCTTCAGGCCTGTCAGTATCAATATATTCAGTTCATACCTCTACAAGTCAGTATATTGTCATCTTTGGCATAACATCACAACTCTATTTTCTAAACACTTTTTGTCATTTTTAGCATTTGAAAGTAGAAATACTACATATAGTCCAGTGTTGCCCCTTCAATTCAATTGGAAGACGTGACAGTGGGATTGAGGAGATCCTCAAAGTATTCCTTCCACCGTCCGACAACATCCCCAGTCGAGGTCAGCAGCTCCCCACTTCCACTGTAAACAGTGTTGGTGGCGTACTTCTTTCCCCTTCTGAGGCGCCAGATGGTTTGCCAGAATTTCCTCAAGGCCGACCGATAGTCCTCCTCCATGGCCTCCCCAAACTCCACCCAGACCCGAGTTTTTGCCTCCATAACTGCTCGGGCTGCAGCTCGCTTGGCCTTCCGGTACCCATCAGCTCCCTCGGGAGTCCCACGGGCCAACAAGGCTCGATAAGACTCCTTCTTCAGCTTGACAGCATCCCTTACTTCCGGGGTCCACCACCGGGTTCGGGGATTGCCGCCACGACAGGCACCGGAGACCTTGCGACCACAGCTCTGAGCAGCCGCTTCAACAATGGAGGTGGAGAACATGGTCCACTCGGACTCAATGTCCCCAGCCTCCCGCGGGATCTGGGAGAAGCTCTCCCGGAGGTGGGACTTGAAGACCGCACTGACATCGGGTTCTGCCAGACGTTCCCAACAGACCCTCACAACACGTTTGGGCCTGCCGAGTCGGTCCGGTTTCCTCCTTCGCCAGCGGGTCCAACTCACCACCAGGTGGTGATCAGTTGACAGCTCTGCCCCTCTCTTCACCCGAGTGTCCAAAACACGCGGTCGGAGGTCTGATGATACGACAATGAAGTCAATCATCGACCTCTGGCCTAGGGTGTCCTGGTGCCAAGTGCACTTATGGACATCCCTGTGTTCGAACATGGTGTTTGTTATGGACAAACTGTGACTAGCACAGAAGTCCAATAACAAAACACCACTCGGGTTCAGATCAGGGAGGCCGTTCCTCCCCATCACCCCCCTCCAGGTCTCACTGTCGTTGCCCACGTGGGCATTGAAGTCACCCAGGAGAACAATGGAGTCCCCAGTTGGAGCACCATCCAGCAACCCTCCCAGGGACTCCAAGAAGGCCTGGTACTCTGCACTGCTGTTCGGCCCGTAGGCCGACACAACAGTGAGGCACCTGTCCCCGACCCGAAGGCGTTGGGACGCGACCCTCTCGTTCACCGGGGAAAACTCCAACACATGGCGGCTGAGCTGAGGGGCTATGAGCAAGCCCACGCCAGCCCGCCGCCTCTCACCGCGGGCAACGCCAGAGAAGTGGAGAGTCCAGCCCCTCTCGAGGGGTTGGGTTCCAGAGCCCAAGCTGTGTGTGGAGGTGAGCCCAACTATATCTAGACAGTATCTCTCAACCTTCCTCACAAGCACCGGCTCCTTCCTTCCCAGCGAGGTGACAAATATATATATATATATATATATATATATATATATATATATTATATATATATATATATATATATATATATATATATATGTACACAGTCAGGTCCACAACTATTGGGACATCGACACAATTCTAATCTTTTTGGCTCCAAACACCACCACAGTGGATATGAAATGAAATACATAAGATGTGCTTTAACTGCAGACTGTCAGCTTTAATTTGACAATATTTACATCCAAATCAAGTGAACGGTGTAGGAATTACAACAGTTTGTATATGTGCCTCCCACTTTTTAAGGGACCAAAAGTAATGGGACAATTGGCTGCTCAGCTGTTCCATGGCCAGGTGTGTGTCATTCCCTCATTATCCCATTTACAAGGAGCAGATAGAGCCTAGAGTTCATTTCAAGTGTGCGAGTTGCATTTGGAATCTGCTCCTGTCAACTCACAACATGAGATCCAAAGAGCTGTCACCATCAGTGAAGGAAGTCATCATTAGGCTGAAAAATCAAAACAAACCCATCAGAGAAATAGCAAAAACATTAGGTGTGGCCAAATCAACTGTTTGGAACATTCTTAAAAAGAAAGAACTCAGCAACACCAAAAGACCCGGAAGACCACATAAAACAACTGTGTTGGATGACCAAAGAATTCTTTCCCTGGTGAAGAAAAACCCATTCACAACAGTTAGCCAGATCAAGAACACTCTCCAGGAGGTAGATGTATGTGTGTCAAAGTCAACAATCAAGAGAAGACTTCACCAGAGTGAATACAGAGGCTTCACCACAAGATGTAAACCATTGGTGAGCCTCAAAAACAGGAAGGCCAGATTAGAGTTTGTCAAACATCTAAAAAAAAAAAAAAAAGCCTTTACAGTTCTGGAACAACATCCTATGGACAGATGAGACAAAGATCAACTTGTACCAGAGTGATGGGAAGAGAAGAGTATGGAGAAGGAAAGGAACTGCTCATGATCCAAAATATACCACCTCATCAGTGAAGCATGGTGGTGGTAGTGTCATGGCGTGGGCATGTATGGCTGCCAATGGAACTGGTTCCCTTGTATTCATTGATGATGTGACTGCTGACAAACGCAGCAGGATGAATTCTGAAGTGTTTCAGGCAATATTATCTACTCATATTCAGCCAAATGCTTCAGAACTCATTGGGCTGCGCTTCACAGTGCAGATGGACAATGACCCAAAGCATACTGCGAAAGCAACCAAAGAGTTTTTTAAGGCAAAGAAGTGGAATGTTATGCAATGGCCAAGTCAATCACCTGACCTGAATCCAATTGAGCATGCATTTCACTTGCTGAAGACAAAACTGAGGGGGAAATGCCCCAAGAACAAGCAGGAACTGAAGACAGTTGCAGTAGAGGCCTGGCAGAGCATCACCAGGGATGAAACCCAGTGTCTGGGGATGTCTATGCATTCCAGACTTCAGGCTGTAATTGACTGCAAAGGATTTGCAACAAAGTATTAAAAGTGAAAGTTTTATTTATGATTGTTAATTTGTCCCATTATTTTGGTCCCTTAAAAAATGGGAGGCACATACAAATTGTTGTTATTCCTTCACTGTTCACCTGATTTGGATGTAAATACCCTCAAATTAAAGCTGAAAGTCTGCAGTTAAAGCTCATGTTCATTTTATTTCAAATCCATTGTGGTGGTGTTTAGAGTCAAAAAGATTAGAATGTTGTCGATGTCCCAATAGTCATGGACCTGACTGTGTATATATATATATGTGTGTGTGTGTGTGTGTGTGTGTGTGTATATATATATATATATATATATATATACATATACACATATATATATGTATGTATGTATGCATGTATAGAGAGAGAGATAGAGAGAGAGCGAGAGAGAGAAAACACAAAAGTTTTTGAATCAATAACAAAGACTAGAGAAAAAACTGTAGTCCTTTTAAAAATCTTAGTAGTTTTACAAAATCAAATGTAATGATTACACTTCATTATTAAATCTGTACAGAGACCACAGTAATAGACTTTTTTTGTATTCAAAACAGTCCAAAACATTTTTCAAAGTTCAAACTCTTAATCAATCCACCACTCGATCTCCAGTTTCACACATAAATTCAAGCCATTGACCAAATAAACCAATTGGATCCTCATATATTTTGTTCAATCTGTCTTCAGGACCTTCATATTTTGAAAGATTTCAGGCCAAGTGAATGAGAAATACAAGATTTAAAATGTTCCTGTAATAATAATTTAATCATAAAGCCACTAAAGGGGGCAGTTAGGGGTTTACATCCACATATGGTGATGTACAGGTAACATTCTGTCCTTTATCCATCAGCTTCACAGCTGAAGCCTGGCCTCATCCCCAGTAACAGAATGTATTTTGGTCGGTGTTGCTTCAAACTCAGCAGGTGGAAGTTTGTGTCCTCAGCAGATCATACCAGAGTCAGAGACAAGCTCACTAAATCATACTGAGTTATGACTTGTCACAGCAAACAGGAACTTATACAAGACACTGTCAGCCAGACACAATAACATGCTGAAGCCCTATGACATTATTAGGACAAATTTACAGTTTGAGAGATTCCACTGCTACTTTAGTGCTTCCACTGTAACTCTTTGAAACAATTAAGAGTTCTATGCAACGCGGTAGGTCATGTACTGTATGCATGGACTGCATCTGTGTCTCCAAGCCATGTGGTCCATACAACTGTGCAATGTGCAAAGGGGCTGGGTAAAGGAGAGTAAACATAGGAGTCTCTGGTGGATAGTACTTCCAGAACCATAGTCTCCTCCTCCCACTTCCCAACTCAGAGTAAAATGACACAAGGAAAATACCAAGTACCACCTGACTGTCAAAACACAAGAGCAACAAGAGCAGTCAAAACACCAATTCAACTCGCATGTTATTATTATTTCTTTATTTATTGATTCTGTATTTGTATCTCTAAAGAAAAGATTAAGCTTAACATTAGGGATGGGGTACATCCAATCCAGTATTGGTATCGGGTTCTGATACCAACGTAATTCACGGATCGGAAATTTCCGATCCAACCTGCGGAGATTTCCGATCTATGAGCCATGTCTGTGCTTCAATGTTGTCTGCTGAAATGACTCCACAAGTGCTTCCCTGCTGACTGCTCTGCTAGCTGACTGCAAAATGTGGAATGGATTTCCTGAATGGAGGCATGTCTCAATGAGATGCAGAGTAATGAGACACGCCTCCATTTAGGAAATCCATTCCACAGTTTGAGCAGCACTGTGGCTAACTAACTTTTGATCACAACATGGCTGCTGTGTTCAAATTAGGGGTGTAACAGGGCACTCATTTGTACAGAACCATTTCAGTTCAGCCCATAGATACAATATGGAGGTGTACTGAACGAATACCATGTGAGGAACACAAATACTCAGGAAGCAGGGTGGCCGCAAGCAGAACCCATGTGGAGGGTTTCCCCTATATAGCAGTGTGGTGCAGCTGCTGAATTCTCAGTGTCACTGCAAAAAAAACAACAAAAAAACACTTTATTGTGAGGCTGGGGTGCCGATAATGGGGGTAAACATGACAACAGAGAGTATAACAGTGGCACAAAAGCCGGGTCGGACGTTCAAAGCGTAGTTTCAGAGCGCACCCCCCCCCCCACACACACACACACACACACACACACTGTACTGAACCGAAATTTTTTTGTACTATTAACACCCCTAGTGGAAATAATTTATACTAGAAACATTGCTGATCAGATGAAGCGACCCTTTGTATTTTATTTGGAGAGGAGCAGTGTTAGACAAGTTTACCCTTTATGTGTATCTGTCTTGGATTTGATAGATACTGACAGTCAATTTAAAACCTTTACAATTGCATATTTGTTTTCAGGATGGGATTTTTCCTGTTAACGGGATTTCCTGTTTTTCTAACCACATACTTACCTCAAGTTGTCCTTTGGGACATACATGCATATATTCTTACATATCATATTTGCCTGTAGAGAGGAGTTGATTACAGCCTGATATCAAATCAACAATAATGATAATAATAATATTAAAGCAAACAGAGCTCTGGTATCAGAATAGTATCAGTATCAGCAGATATCCAAAATCAGGTATCAGGATCGGATCGGATCGGAAATGAAAAAATGTGGATGGGTTGCATCCCTACTTAAAGGAATGATATTTTGCTTTTTTAAATGGAATTATACATTTTAAAACATTTCCCTGTGGTCTACATAAACTGTAAATGCTATGCTTGGGTCTGAATTCTTCATAAAGTAAACTTCACAGGCCCATCTTCAAGCCTATTTTTGAGTAATGACACTTCACTGGCCCTTTAAATGCAAATGACCCCACCCCCTTCTGGTTGTTGACTGGGCACTCTGTCCTGTTCAGCCACTTGTGTTCGTTAATACAACCAACAACTGAACATTTTAGGTAATTGGCTTGAATTCTGGACATATTTTCAATATGGACTACAACTGCTGCTGCTGACAAACAAGTATGGTGTACTTAGAGAAATCTTCCTCCGAAGTTTTGACCTTATATGTGCAAATGTTGTGACGTAACTAGTAATAAAATTTAATAAATTAAGAAGGAATTGAAACAGGTTGTAGAAATCCACTCAATTTTTGCTGGAATGAATATAAAGGTAGTTTTGCAGTACCTGGAGGGTTCAAATTCAAACTTTATGAACTATTAGGGTCCAAATACACAAATAAATGTACCAAAAACTAATAAAAGTAGGCTTGGCAACATATGACCCCTTTAATATGCTTACATATCTGAAATGGTTCTAAAAAAGTAACCCTATGTAACAATATGATGGAGTAACTTGATATTACTAACTGATATAACTTAACAAAAGAATTAGACCTGTTGATTGCTTATTTTTGCAAGATTTAAAAAAAAACAAAATATCCCCAAAATATCCCCCCTCTGGACAAATTGCACCTTGGTAGACAGTATCATACCATACCATGCCACTTTTATTTATATAGCACATTTTACCAACCCAAAGTCTCTAAAGTGCTGCACAGAGTACAAACTAGCATAAATAATAAAGATAATAAAAATAATAATAATTAAGTTAAATAAAAACATGTTCATAAGCATACAATCAACAATATAATAAATATAAAGAGTAAAAGACAGTCAGAGGACCACACAGTTCTCATGCTGGGTCAAAAGCCAGTAAGTAAAAGTGCATTTTTAAACACTATTTACAGAGGTATAAATGTTTTATGTGTTTTACTTATCTGTTGAATGATTACACTGGATTGTATGTTTTATGTGTGCTATGCTGTTTTATGTTAGGGACTAAAGATGGAAATTAGCCTTGGCTATAATCTTGCATATTGGCACACATTGTATTTATTAATATGCAGTGCTCCTTTGAAAAAAATTGTACTTCAAACTTTATTAGCCTCATTGCTTTCAACAGCATTAAACTGATGTATCTTTACTTTTGTTGTAGCCTGAAATTACGCAGATTCTAATTAATACACAGTCTGCATACAGTGTCATACCTAAATTTATCTGGTCTGTGTCGCACAGTGTGGCCTCCAAAAACACCTAAGACTTCCGAAATCACACAGCGAGTAGGAGCCTTCAGATGAGGAGAAGTCCAGCTGTTAGTGAAAGAGAAGACGTACTCTGTGTGCTAAAGTGAAAGTCACTGTGGTATTTGAACATCAGTAATGATACAAAAGCAGAATTATCCCACACTATAATGATTAATGAGGTCCAGCTGTGCACACACAGCCAAGGTTTGTGTGAGCACATCGAACAACGCTCAGAAAACAAATAACTAAAGGGATGATGTTAGACCACACATGTAAGGCAGAGAGAGGAGACGAGTTGTTTTATGCATTGTGTTACTCTCTCCTGGATGAATAAATGGGGTGTTCTTATATTAGTACTTCAGGCGCTGTAGTTTCAACTGACACTGCTAAAATATAAACAAATTAACTTACACCATGTCCCAGCTGGAAAGTGACCTGGACAAATTGACAACTAGACTGGAAAAAATGACAGAGTTAGAAGAGACAGTGAGCTCAGAGAAGGGGGGTGAAGTTAATTTGGATGAGGGAGGGAGACAATTAATAGACTGTCTGTAAGTTGGCAGAGGAGGTTGAAGGTTGATGAAGTAGCTGCCATTTAGGCATGAATACACTGACCTTGATGTAGTTCATTTAGAATATCCGTGACCATTTAATGAATGTATGCTGGCTGGTCTTTTGCTACTGTGTCTCATTTGTCTCATTTCACATCTGCTGAGGTTAATATTTCATAAAGTGGGGATGTTTCTATTTCAGTGGGAAATAGACTGAAATCTTAAGAGTTATATTGGAATAAGTGTTCTTGAGGACAGTGGTAATACAAAAAGATGCAGTAATGTTTTCCTGTAAAGTGAGTCTTTCTTCATGCTTCATGTTCCCAAAAAGCCTCGCACTTCATTTTAAATGAACATTCAGTTCAGATTTTTTATTTAGTTGAAGACATGGAATAGATGAAGTCTTAAAATGCCTCTTGGAAGTTTCTATTTTCTGTTAAACTGATAAATATAGTATCCCATCACTTCCATGGCCATCATCAAACTACCATTGCTGAAAAAACAATGACATGTATTGCTATTTATAGTAAATCATATGGTATATAGCTGATGACGTCACTTTTGTCAGCATGTTATAAATGACAAATAATCTGAGTTATGGCCTACAGCTATCTCAATAATTATGTGTTTACTTCAGTAACTCCTACAGGTAAACAACTTAACCCAGAGTCATGTCATCAGCAAGTTTGTTTCAAGATCTCTGCCCCCTACTGGCTACAGAATGAAAAACATTGAAATAATTTTCTGACAATTCCAAGTGAATATCAAGTTTAACTGCAGTGCCATGTATTACCTCATCTTCAAAGAAAATAAAACACAGTAATATTATCTATTGTTTGAGGTTCCATTTAAAAAAATATATAAGGATTGTCTTTCAGCGGACAGCATGTGCATTATAACAACTGCCCATGGTAGACGTTTACAGTTGGCTTTTACCCACTAGTGCGCTGTCAAAATAAAGCAAGTTAATTGGAAAATCAACATGCTCAAATCATCAGACTTTTAAACGACAGTAAACTAGAGAATCATAAATTGAAGCCTTAAAGCAGCATATGACTTTCATCACAATTTTTTTTTTTTTTCAAATATGTAAAATCCAAGTGATAGCCTAATTATCACTAATCCATTAGTCTTTCTGTGCTTACACACAGGGTGCAATTTGTCAAAAAAACAGAGGGGGTGGGTAAGCAGTTATATATATGGGGGTGTGGTCCATAACATAACATGGGAATGGGAATTCCACACAGCAGCAATTTCACTGTCTCTTCGTGAGTGCTGGACCCAAATGTGGCCTTTACCTCCATTCATCAACTATACTCATTCTGTAAAACAACCCTGGACTATATAATGGTACGTGGTATCGATCTAGGTTGTTTTCTTGCTGAATCTGTGAGAAACCGCTTTCACTTGGTCACCATTCCCATAATGCACTTTGCAACAAAGTGACATTTCGGTTTGATACGTAAACAAGTGGAATGTGTTTATGATGGAGTCATCTTCGAAGCTGTTCACCATGAGGGAAAAGCTAAAATAGACTTAAAAATTTTTTACAGTAAATGTCTACAATTGCAACTGGAAACTGTATATGCAAGTAAAAATGAGCCCAAAAATCTGAGATCAGTGCTGTATTTAGTGACTTTTCAAAAGCTTTCCACTGTGAATAACATTTCGTTGTCGATTCCAACATTACATCTGGTCCCACATACTGAAAATGAACGTGGCCACAGAGACCGACCAGGACAAACAACCTGTAACCTGTAACAGATAAAACTGCTGTGTCCTTCCTTTAGGCCTGTTTTAACTCACAGAAACAAACAAACTAATTTTTTACTGGACCCTACGTCCCTCATTCTGAGACAACCTTTTGAGGATTTACAGGACAGACCCGCGTACCTGGACTGCAGTTACCCAGACAGGATGTGGAGTCAAAAACACCATATAAACACATTATTTAAATGCTGGTCTTCATAAGTACATTAGAACATGCATGGTCTGTCACCTGAAATCACCTCCATATGTTTTAGCTGCTGGCAGACACTCCTGCCCATAAAAAAAAAAAAAAAAAAAAAAAAAAAAAAAAAAACATCTCCTTTTCAGAGCTAAACAGGATGAACATGGACAACCATATCTGAGTTTTAGCTTCATCTCTACTCCACACAAATATTCTGACAATGTAGGTGTTGAAGTTGCTTAATTTTTTCACTGCATGACTAAATTCACACCTTATAACAATGGCTTAAAGGTAGGACTCTACCTTACTCAGATTTTAGTCAGTCTGATCCAATTTGGTTGTTCAATATGAAGGCACAACTGTATGTTCCTTTGTTTAATAGACTCTCTGAAAATCCATGTGTACAAGCTTCAGGAATGACCACATTAAAAAAAAAAAACACAATCATGAGAATAGATTTTTGAGAAATTCTAAATCAGGGACTACTGTGCTATCACAAAGAATTATTTCATCTAGCAGCAAGCCCTACTGGACATACATTTATGAATTGATTTATATAGTTCCTAATGGTATTTGTTTAGTACATATTGTACAAACTGCTGTTCTGTATTTAACAGTGTGTTAATAGAGTATATATATATATATATATATATATATATATATATATATATATATATATATATATACACATACACACACACACATAGGGGAAAAATATCAACTGGATAGCTCAGTGGTCTACACCGCTGACTTTGGTATCGATGGAGTAAAACATGGGCCCTTGAGCAAGGCCCTTTATGCCAGTGGCCCCCAACCCCTGGTCCTCAGACCGGTACCGGTTCGTGGATCATTTGGTACCGGGCCGCATTAGTCTTGCAGAGATTTTATTTTGAAAAGCGACCGTTTCCTCCCTTGCCTCACAACCGCTCTTGCACCATTTCATGAATCAGTAGTAACACAAGCTAAAGAAATGAGCCAAAAACAAAATTCACTGGAGAACCTTTTCGGGAAGAAACGAGGAAACAATGAGGATGCAGAAGGATCCCAGACTGCCTGCAAACAGAAAGCTGCATCTATAAGGAAATATCATGATTCCTGCCCAAATTACAGGTTCACCGCAACAGGTGACACACAAGTACCTCAAAACTGCTCCAGCACATCAATCCATGTTTGAAACAACTTCAAACCTCTTTGCATTCTGGATTAAAGTCAAAGCAGAATATGCGGATATCACCACTAAAGCCCTGAAAGTCCTTCTTCCGTTTCCAACGGAATCCAGAGTAGACTGGATACACGGAACACAATCGGAGTGTGTGTCTCCCATTACCGCTAGATGGGACCATCTAGTTGCACGGAAACAAGTCCAGCGTTCCGACTGATTCTGCATTAGGGTGAGTCAATATTATACTGTAGAATCATTGGAATTACCTGATATAAAGCGTTTCAGATCACATGCTCTGAACTGACAAAGGTTTTTGTTATTGGAACCCCCGCACCTCTACCCGGTCCGTGGAAAATTTCCATGCATGAAACCGGTCCATAGTACAAAAAAGCTTGGGGACCACTGCTTTATGCTATACGCCTATACCTTGGAATGAGCGGTACAACAATTGATAGAGTCATACCGGCTTGGATGTCGCCTGGCACAACAAGGTCTGCATCAGGTGTTGGGGAACCAGGACATCCTGATGTCAAATCAGCCACTGGAACAAGACATTCATGGAGCAGGGTGAGAACATTGTACTGATGGAGTGTTACTACGGTAGCAAACCCAGTGAGAGGGGAAATATGCAGAGGATGTGGGCCAAATGGTTGCTTTGAAACCCCACATTTTCACTGACTAAAAAACAGCTCTTAGCTCAGTGTGTAGGCTGGAAAGGCTGGAAATTTTGAATCAAAACTATTAACACCAATGGCAATGGAGTTTGTGGCAGTTGAAATACTTCTTGAATAAAATATACAAACAAATTTGTACCAGGTCACTTGATAGATAAATAAAAAGGATTCAACATCACCTGGAGCCTCATCTACAGTGTGTCTACTCTGTCTGAGCCAGGATGCTCTTTTCCTTTGGGTCTATGTCCAGTGCCCATGTAAAAAGTCACACACAATGCAAACGATAATTGATTCACTTCACAAACTCCTCACTTTTGTGCACAAAGGACTGGTGGATGCTTTTATTTGTGATGCAAAAGCTTGAAAAGCATTGACCTTGATGCAAAAAAAGTAGTGTCACTTTTTTGCTGCAAAACAAAGTATTCATGATTTCAACAGCTGTTCCAAAAAACACTGAATATGAGAAAAAAGCATCCCCATTGTG
Organism: Sphaeramia orbicularis; assembly: GCF_902148855.1. NCBI lineage: Eukaryota > Metazoa > Chordata > Actinopteri > Kurtiformes > Apogonidae > Sphaeramia > Sphaeramia orbicularis. The sequence goes on along the minus strand of NC_043969.1, from coordinate 4,280,398 downwards.
TTTTTAGACCTTAACATACACCTTGCTAATACCCACATCTACAACAGTGTATTACTTGTCATCTATGCTGGTATGTCTGTCTGCTTCTGATAAAACTGCATGCATGCTGATCTCTGATCGACATGTTTTGTGAGTAAATAAATATAAGCACCACATACAACCATGCTTCAAAAAAATAATCTGTTAACATATTGAACATATTCACTATCTTTATTTCAGATTGCTCTTAACACCAAACAAATAATACACCATCTGTGAACCCAGAATGACAGTCTATTCATTTAAGATGGGTCAACAATAGTGGACTGATTGATGTACACTGGAGCAACAGGGCTATCTTTTAAGAGGAACACACTGAACTGTAGCAGCTGTGAACCAAACTGTTTATCCAGGTTCCCATTAAGAGTTCCACTGTCAGTAAATGGTGTTACATCAGAGAGATTCCTTAGACAAAAACAGCCGACGAACACGGACATCATGAAAACTGTTTACATCCCCACAGATGAGATCATTTATCTGTGGCCTGTTAGCAATAAGGAGGAATCGCCAGTCATGTTGAGGACAAGGAAATGAGGGCCGAGTCCAGAATCATGTGGAGATGTGCCTGGTACCAGACCATGACCAAAGAATTTCTAGGTAAAAGGACACCACAGAGCTTCTTAATATGAACACACCACGACTCCTCATGAGACCAAATGAGATCAAGGCTAAAAATGACAAGAGTCTGGAAGTAATGGAAAGACTAATTTTGTCCTGTGGGGCTTTTATCTGCCATCTTCACTATTTTGACAACCTTCAGAGACCTTGGACGAGATGTACTTGAAGGTGCCCTGTTAGCAGTTTTGAACACTTGCACCACCATGGATCAAAGGTTTTAAGAACTGCTTATATTTCACAGTTTTGTACAGTACATATCCCTCCATCATGCACAAGATGCATGTGACTGCAAATGAAAACACGTTCCTCAGACAAAGGTCATTATGGTTAATACAAATCAACTGTAAAGCTAAAACTACCAGTAAGGTGATTGAAATAAAACTAGAAATGATAGTTTTCAAAAATGTAAAAACTAAAGTGAGCAACATAAGCTGAAATTAAAATGTAACTGCTGGTAAACTCAGTTTGAGCTTCATTTTCCATCAGTGTAAATGGTTCACGGTGCACAAGAATAAAATGGCTTTGCATAATATGGGAGCTTTTGACCAAATTTATATATATATATATATATATATATATATATATATACATATATATATATATATATACATACATACATACACATACACATACATATATATATATATATATATATATACACACACACACACACACATACATACATATACATATATATATATATATATATATATATATATATATATATATATATATATATATATATATATATATATATATATATATATATATGCATAATAAACTCACTACCTCAAAATGACACTAAACTGTTTATGCACTCTTAAAACAAAACCCTGAAAATAAAAACAAAACTGAAATATGGAATAAAAAATAATAACTTTTATGATATGGTTTCATACTTCAACAGTGTCTGTCAGAGGTGGCAGAACGTAGCAGCTAAAATGTCTACCCTACATTTTCTTGTCTTCTTCCTCTAGACAGATGTGACGATATTGGCTGTGTCAGTGATACAGCTCTAATAATTTTACTACATACTATTGTTTCATTTACAAGAAACTGTGAGATAGTAAAAATAAAGTCAATGCCAGGTGCTGACCAAAATCATCTCTGTTAAGAAGCGCAGATAAAATTAGAGGTCAGTCGATATGATGAAGTGTTAATTGTCCTGCTTTAACAGCCAGCTCTTACCCAGAACACATGGTACACATCTAAGATTAACTCTACATCTGTTTATATATAACATACTAGCGCATTGACCCGTGGGGATCTACGGGTTCTAGATGTGGTAGTTTTTATGCTGTTGTGTATTTGTGCATGCTGTACCACATTTGTCCAAAAGTCACCGCCAAAGTGTTCTGGCCATAGCAACGTGATTGTACAGCTATTGTATTCCAAAATTACTAATATCTTGCAAAATATTTGTCCTATCAACTTGCCATTTTCGTTGGTCTCTTCCTTGACCAAAAATACATAAGTATGTCACACTACAATTGTAAGCTCTTTCCAGATTTTGTGTGAATCCCCGGACACACATGCACCCACACAGAGGCCACTTGGCTTTTACAATATATTCACTGCATAAACTAAAATTTTAATGCTGTAATTTCATGTGTACGTGTTCATTAAATACATGTGCATTTCCCCAAATGTTGAATTAGAGAAGGGATGCTCCTTCCACACATGTTCTTATCAAATTCATCACTTACTACCTGTTCAGTTTCAAATTTATTGTCCGACGTTGCACTTGCATAAACAACAAAACATTCAACTGGAGCTTGATTTAATGTTTGTTCCTTCATGTTCTTATGTGAAGACATGTACTGGACTTCCATACTTCTACACAAGCTGTAGGCTTAAATAAAAACACAAAGACTCCTGGGGCCTCAAGTACAAAGGTTTTATACACACAAAAACGTGGCGTACGCCCTTTTCTATGCTCACGTTCAGATGTAAAAAGAGTGAAAAGTGTGGTCCTCCACACCAACCTCATAGCTGGCGTACGCACATTTCTATTGCTTTTGAACCTTTGGCAACACTTAGAGGTGATACTGGGAAACTGTTAATAATGTGAAAAAAGTCATTCCTCGGAGTGATGTGCACATCAGAGATACACAGATAAACAATTAACACACGTCATCCTACTGCCAGAGCAGCACATCCGCCACTAGAACCAGACCAGCCCTGGACCCATCGATACCAATCCTGCCATCTGAAAAGGATATGATTTCAACCACATAAAGAAACAAAGACACAGAATTCACTTGTTACCTCCGCCAAGGAGGTTATGTTTTTGCCAGGGTTTGTTTGTCTGTTTGTTTGTTTGGTTGTTTGTTTGTTTGTCTGTCTGTCCGTTAGTGTGCAACATAACTCAAAAAGTTATGGACAGATTTGGATGAAATTTTCAGGGTTTGTTGGAAATGGGATAAGGAAGAAATGATTAAATTTTGGTGGTGATCGGGGGTGGGGGGGCCCACGGGGGGCGGGCACCGATCAGCCTTGGCGGAGGTCTGCGCTCTCCGAGTGCTTCTTGTTGATAAATGCATTTAATGTAATATTAATGTCAGTGGGAATATTTATAAGTCGGTCCAGGCACTCATTGATGCCGCCAATTGCCCTCATGATGTCCTCTTGTGACACAGGGGAGCACGGGTGAGGACACGGCCGAGGATGGGCATCAGCAGCTGGCTGTTGGACCTATGGTCTGTGACATGATGCTGGGACTGCCTCTCACCTTCTTCTGCCTCATTGTCTTTTGGGAAATAATAATTTGAGTAATTAAACATGAGTCAAAGTCTTTGATTTCCTCCTTGATATCCTGGCATGATTGCGAATGAATCTTTATCTTGTTTGGCTGTGATCTATTGTATGACCCGTAGAATGAACTAATGTGTGAGTTACACAAATACTAAATATATATTTACCTGGGGGGTGATCCGAGTCAGTCCTGTGAGAACAGTGTCACCCACAGTATTGTCGACTCTCTGCTCAAACGAGCTGAGTTCGTCCCTTTTCTCCTTTCGCCTGTTTTGGCCTCCATTTCACGTCTACCTTGATGTCATGTGATCATGCAGAGAGGGGAATTCCAGAGGGAATCCCACCTCCAGGCCCTGTTTATACTGATTTGTATATTTAAATGCAGGCGTGGAGAGGGAAGAGTCTGGTACTCCAACATATGCGATCAATTCCACGCTGATTGGGATGTACAGAGGAAATACGCTTGGATTCAGGCATTCGCTCAGTTTTGTTCATCTAGATTTTTTTTTGCGTACAGACTTTTCTGGATTTGGGCATATGCCAGGTTTCAGTATGAAATCCACGCAAGTCTGTACAGGAGGCCCTTGGTCTTGTCATGATTGTGGTTGTTTTATGTGTCTAACTGCCTTAACCTAACTACACACAAAACTGTAAAGTGTGTAATTAAGTATGGGGTATATGATTAAGACCTTTGTTGGATTACATTTATTTATCTTAACAGTGCTGCAGCCCATATATTAAACCATTGACAGTGAATTCATACTTTTTTAAGGAACATGTATTTTTTTTTTTTTTTATCAATACTTTTCTTAGATTTAACTAGACGAGTGGCTTTATTAAGAAAAGAGAGTGACAATTTGTTTACATTCATGTATTGAGGTCCATATTTAAAAGAGGCTCATTACATTTTCAAATATGAAATGCAGTGCATATGGCTACAATAAACAGACAAATGCAAAGGCAGTGACAGCAGGTAAACATCGCTGGTCATAGACAGTACACAAACAGCTTTAGAAGAGAGTAAGCGAGTGGATGGGGGGGCATGTTTAGACCAGCAGTGAATACAGTCAACGATATTTGAGTTTCCACAAAGAGATAAATAAAAGCAGCAGAAAATAGCAAAATACTTTCACTTTTCACGTACGTAGAAATTTGAGAGACTTTTACCGAGACATGTCCAGGAGGCATCCTTACTAGACGGCCGAACCACCTCAACTGGCTCTTCTTGATGTGGACGAGCAGCGGCTCTACTCCTAAGTCCCTCTTGGATGTCCGAGCTCCTCACCCCATCTCTAAGGCTGAGCCTGGCCACCCTGCAGAGGAAACTCATTTCGGCCACTTGTACTTGTGACCTCGTTCTTTCAGTCACTACCCAGAGCTCATGACCATAGGTAAGGGTCGGAACGTAGATCAAAAATTGGACCGGTTTACTGTCTGCATCACTGCAGACGCTGCCCCAGTCCACCTGTTGATCTCCCGCTCCATCCTACCCTCACTCATGAACAAGATCCCAAGATACTTAAACTTAGGGCTGCTCGATTATAGGAAAAAAAAATAATCACGATTAAATTTAGCAATAATTGAAATCACGATTATTAAAAACGATTATTTTTTAACCTTAAAGTTGTTTATTTTTTTCTTGCAAAGCAATGTAAAATATACTCTTTAAACATAAATAAAGCTTTTAACCACTAAAACAAAGTATGTTCACTTTTGTATGAAACAAAAAAATCTTTGAATGCAAATAAGTGTACTGTAAATTCAAGTATGTTTCCTTTTGTAAACAAATAGTGCACTGTAATTAAACTGCTCTAGACTTGCCATAGAACTGTAGCAATAAAAAAAAAAAAACTCACGTGAAGTGCAAATTATAAATTTAAGTATGTTCAATGTAGTATGAAACAGTAAATTCAGTGGCGTGCCATGAGGTTTCAGTTCAGGCCTTCGGTATACATCAGCCATCTAGAATACGTACGTTAGGGTTATACGGGTTAGGGTTAGGAAAATACGGGAGTTGCAGCGTAAAGAGATTCAGAGACTGCAGATTGCATTGCAGACGAAGTTGTCTTTATGCGTTTTAGTTTTTCATAAGATTATGATAACGGTGGCAGTGGTTCAACTTCAGATGGTTACAAAGGTTTGTTGTGTTAGCGGTCGGTGCGGACACAACTACGAAACACTTTTTGCACGTGATGTGTTTTTGCTCTTCGTCAAACCCAAAGTGATTCCATACAATTGAATTGGACTTGCCTTTTTTGTTTACCAAGCACTTCTGCTGTGATTCTCCTGCCGTTTTTCCAGACCGCTAGGTACAACTTTCCTCTTGGGGTGGACCTGCCGGCTAGCTGGCACCTGTAGCTTAGAGGGGGGCGGGGCCCAGCAGCTCATGGTAGCTTGCGTGCGCGTGAATTAAATCAACTCAAAATTAATAATCGTTTTTTCTCGATTACATAATTTTTGTAATCGTTGCGTGTAATAATCGAAATCGTAATTGAATTTCGATTAATTGCACAGCCCTACTTAAACTCCTCCACCTGAGGCAGGCCTCCCCCCTGCCAACCAGAGTGAGCATTCCACCCTTTTCCAGCTGAGGACCATGACCTCAGACTTGGAGGTGCTGCTCTTCATCCCAGCTGTTTCACACTCGGCTGTGAACCGGCCCAGCGAGGGCTGGAGGTCGCTGCTTGATGTAGATAAGAGGACCACATCATCCAAAAAAAGCAGAGACAGGATCCTCCCACCACCAAACTTGACCCCCGCTACCTCCCGGTCACACCTAGAAATTCTTCCCATAAAAGTTATGAACAGAACTGGTGAAAAAGGGCAGCCCTGGCGGAGTCCAACCCTCACCGAGAACAAGCCCGACCTACTGCCAGCTACGCACTGGTGAAAACCGCGTATCTCTAAATGTATTGATGAAGGATAAAGTGTATGTCTGACCTTTGGATTTAACAATTCTTCTCCCCCTTAAATTAAATAACCTCTTTAAAAGCCTCTTGGATTTTCTGGGAAATGCACTGAGCTAAATGTGAAAACCTGTCTTTCTGAACTCAAAAGTTTACTTTTTAGAGAAACAATATTGTAACACAACAGCGATCCTACAAACATATAATGATCTAATACAATGACAAATTGCTGTAGATTAAACCACCTAGAGTTTCTAAAATACTTCAAATGAGCTCAACATTACACATGTCCAGGAATGAAATGTAATTAATATACAGCAGTAAAATTAATCATACACATCATATACAAAACTAGAACACTGAGTTCAATGTCATTGTTTATTTGTGACTCTTTCATTACTTTGACTTTTTCATACCTGAAGTAAATTTTATGAATAACACTTCCAGACTTTACTCAAGTACTGTTATGGATATAGAACTTTTACTTGTAATGGAGTATTTCCAGACTGTGGTGTTTTCTGTTAAGCAGAGGATTTGAACACACAACCACTGACAAGACAAAGGACCATGTTGTATGTCTTCATGTTGTCACAGTGCAAAAAGACCCACAGACTTAAAACGTCCTCCTCTCTAACAGATGTGAGCTCTACTAATGGTACAGTGAGACCATTTGTTTTCACCTCACAGTGTGACGAGTCTGCTCCCGCTGAGGCACACACCTCAGTCCACACTTTTCGCCCACAGCTCATCACATCACCGCCTTCCATCAGGCCACGGTGCCATCTTTCAGCCTGCGCCTGCTTAAGGTCAGCTCCGTTTCTCAGTACGTGTTTGAGCGTGTGTGCGTACGTGCTGGGCCTCGGTTTTATTGGGACTGTCGTGGCGCCTCATTCCCCATGGCTGGTCAAAACACAGACATGTGACGTTCCAGCTCTGAGCCAAGCGTTAATCACATGTGGCCCAAAGAGGATTATGTTGACACTGACTTTGTTAAGTTTATGTCATATCAATAGTGACACAAGAGCACAGCACAAACACAAAAATACTCGAGCATTAAACACAACATTCACACACACAAACACAAGCACACAGGTCAAGGTCTCTGTCTCTGCTACGAAAACATCCATCGAACTTAGTCTTTCCTGTCATCACCATTGCAGCCTTATGGCAATCACCGATGAGATTACTTTTCCCTTTGGCGCATGCAACCACACACAAATTTAGACTTTGCAAAAGCACACACACACAGCGCTGGGTGCTTTCAACCAATTAGGGCTGACAAATGCCAAGTAATTCTATATGAGAGATTGTGGTCTGGTAGAGTCTTAGCTTGTACAGCATTATTGCTACCATGAAAACCACCACAGTTGTTTTCCAGCTCTTTTCTCTCACAGAAATATTTTTCATGCTAGGAAAATTAAGACAGATCTCAGCCAATGTTTTGCTCTGCTTGTGGAATTAGTTGAGATTTAATTTAACAAAACACAGAGTGACTGTATGCACAAAGTGTGAATTACAAAGCGTTCCCCGCGCCTGGTATATCAGAAAGAGGAAAACATCTTAAAGCAGAGAGTCTAATTAATCACAGATAGCTGTGTGGACAAATGCAGTGGATGGTTATAGCTGACCCAAGACCAGCTGGGTGACAAACACCACTTGCATGAGAGCGTAGGGAACCAGCCAGCAATGCTGTCTGAGCCTGATTCCTCCAACTCTTCTGTTTGATTTTCAGGGACAAAGATGCAGTGCAGGTGACAAACTATAATCCAAAGAAGATCCACTAGAGCCGCTGCCTTTACAAGTGTACTAAAGTAGCAGGCACACAAAGCAGAGCATGATATATGAAAAGTTTCTTACAAAGCGTCTTTACACAAGGATCTTGCCACACCTTTTACTCATCAAGGCTGAATGGAAACTATCAGCCTCCTTAATCCACACATCCTCACTCACTACACTGCCAAACTGATGCAGGCTTGTGTTGACAACTCAAGAGCAAACAGTGGGGTGAATGACGAGATCGAATGTAAAATCACTGCTAAGGCATGCTTTAAAGTCAGTGTAAAGGAGAAACCAAAGAACAATGAGTTATTAACCAACCAACCAGCTTTGGAAAAAATGACAAGCATATAAAATTGTGTTCTCAAATCATTCAACATCATTGTTCAGTGATCAGTGTTCTCTGCTGGAGGCAGTGTTTCATTGTTACATCTGACATTACTCAGTTCACCACTGCGCACTGTCCTTTGCAAATATACAAATGAACTGGCAGACATGCCTCCCCAGGCAGAAAAAATATACACGAAAGAAATTACAATAAGTTCTCAAAAGTCTGGGTGATAAAACTATTAAAATATAACTCAATACCATCATTTTATTTGACTTCATATATGTTATGTTATTCATGTTTATGTTTCTCCCTTTGTTACAACTATTTAGTAGTTTAAAAGTTTATGACCAAATACTATCTGGTTCCTTCAGCTTTCACTTGGGACCAAAAATCAGTCTTCAAACAACAAAAAGAAATAATGATGGGCATGATAATTATCAATCCTGACTAATGTGAAAATGTTTATCATTTTAACAAACTAACTGAGACTTTAATCCATAAAATACACAAGCACAGTTTTTTCATCCATACAAGCCATACACTGGGCCCCAGTTTGTGCTGTGTTTTCATAGAGTCTTTTGGACAATACACAGTGTACCTTCAGCTTCGAGTACATGCACTGAAAGCTACAAGAGCAGAACCAGCTACACTCACACACTGATAAACTCAACAACCACCGGGCATCACTCCAAACGTCACCCTGACACAATCAACACCAATCACGATAAAGGGAGACGCTTTGAATGCTTGGCAGGGGATCAATAATCAATGACGCAAGAGAATCTAAACATCAGCTCAGCTGGTCTCAACTATGTTTGTGTTGGACCCCAGTGGGATTTATTTTAGTTACCATTTATGGAAAACAGAGTCAAGTATAACCAGGTTATGTCGGTGCTAAAATAAGTCCACAGTGAGTTTTCAACGGACAAGATGTCACCGTGCAAGTATGTCTCTGGAGAAAGAAGATGAAGCATTAGTTTGGTAACAGAGCCACATCTTGGGCCCCCAGGCTCAGGTGAGCAATGAAAACAGACACCAGTGATGTGAAGAGGCCAAAGGGTCATGACTACTTGACTTCACCCAGCTACTGTCCTTATTTAACAACTGGTGTTTATCACTTATCAGGTTCATTTTGCCATCATCCACCCGGTGTTCCATCTAACTTTATCGAGAGCATGAACAATGATGAGCCATGCTATCTTTCATGTCTTGCCAGGGATGGATTTTAGAGTTATTACAACTCACTAACTTTAAATATGGTTAAATGGACTCAGAAGTTGGCATGATTTGCTAATGGCACACTGTGGTTGGCAGATAACAGTGTTTCATCACATTCACAAGAAGTGACCTCGGTATTTGACCTATAATGTTCCCTAGAGATGATTACACAGGTCTGTAGAAATAGAAAAGCATATATATAGTTCACAAGCATCTGCAGATGTACAAGGGGAATAATGTCCCGAACAAACGTGATAGTGACATGACACATGGCAAACGTCCAACTGCAACAACACAGGGCGAGACATAAACCACTCATACAGCCTGACTTAGCCTCATCTCAGGAACAACCTGTGCAGGGTTGTCACACCTCCTCCACACACTCCACTGGGGCCGATAGATAAACGGCACCATTATGTAACAACCATCCTTTCCATCCAACACACCTTCCTCTTCTTCCCACAACTCTGTCATTATCTGCACAGACAACCCACCAGCACCCTCAAAGAGGGGGAGCATCAGTTTGTGTCTCATGTCTGAACCTGGAGATATGTCAAGGCACAGAACAAGAGATGAGCAAAAAAAAAAAACCAGGAACCTGACTGTGAAAACAAGCAGCAATGTAAAAATTCCTCCTGAGCTGAGAAGGCAACTCTGTTTTGGGCCCAATCATTTAGAGCTGGGAGACTTTAATCTCTGTCACTATGAATCATGAAGTCTACATTCCATAACAAGGCATGAGGTACAATGTTTTGTTACTACACAATAAAAAACGATCCTTGACAGAGTAAGGAGGTGGTGCCAAACCAAACACTACGTCCAAAAGAATAAAATGTAGGAACACCAATTAAAGTCACACTGAGAATCTTGCTAAATTAAGAATAGGCTTGTCTTTAGAACCAGACACATATGGTTATTTTCTAAGCACTCGTTATATCTCAAACTAAATATCTAGTGATACATATTTGTACATGCTGTAATTTTAGACCTGACTGTCTGAACCGATTAATTTTAACAGGTCTTTTTCTCTGGCGAACCTGAAGCAGACTACTGGGCAAATGAACCGTTTGACATGAGTAAACAGCACTGCATATGGATCTGCTCAACACATGACAGCAGCAAAAAGCTAAGCAGGAGGAGAGTGCTGAAAATGTACTAGTATTTCTCTGCCCTTTTGAAGGATGACCTAGGAAGGGTTCCAATGGAAATCCGACAATATTTAAAGTGAAAAGAGTCATGCGGTTTCCTCCTCAGTCTCAAAGTGCAGCGACCCACTTTGTACCTGTTTACAACTGCAAGTACCTTTGAGATACTAAAACAGATTTGTTGCAGAGGTCCCACTTCTAAAGTGTCACAGATCAAAAAATACAAAATAGTAAAATATTGTAGAAACCCAAACAATGACTAAGTCTAACACGATACAGTCTAATTTTCATGAAAATCAACTCTTCTCTGAGAAGGAAAAATACCTCCGTCTATGTGCAGTCTGTGTGACATGAAAGCACAGGAACCATCTAGAGCAGCACAGAAGAGAGATTCTATAAAAACATTCAGTAACCTCAAAATTATACAATGTAGTAACAACAAAATAATTTCCCATATTTGTCGTCCCCTGTTAATTTACGAATATAACTTTGTGGGAAAATATTGGAAAATATTTTTGATGATGTTAAGTTTTCTTTTAAGATAAAGCATAGAGACAAAAAATTCATGTGAAATTTGAGGAAGAACAATTCAAAATGTGGACTCAACATTTTTCTTCCTGTCCTTGACCTTAGTATCAGTGCACATCAGTCTTCTGTTTCCATTAATATAAAGAACATCAACTCTTTATTACAAAACCCAATCTCGACCCGTGCCATTGACAGATCTGTGAAAATCTGCAGAACAGGTCATTAGGTGGTTTTAGAGTTTTTCATGAATAATACAATTATTCTAAAAACCAGCCGTAAATATTCTAGATTAACATTAGGTCGCATGACTACATATAACAAAATGGTAAAAAGTGGTCATTGGTATCTGCTTGACAGCTCAGTCACCGGTATATTTTAATTTACAAAGCAATTTTGAGGAAGACTTCCTTCTTATTTATGTTCACTGTTAACCTGGATTCATGAAAGTTTCAATCTCATCTCAATAGACACTTTGAAATGGTTTGTTCCAAAGATAAGGACTGCATTAGGAAAGAAATCTTTTAGGTTTTCTGCTCCTGATGCCTGGAACAAGCTTCAGTCTGAGCGTCATCTAAAAACACTGATTCCTTTCAATGGCTTTAAAGAGAGAGTGAAATCCTTGGAATTAAGGCTGTTAGTCTGTAAATGTTTCAATGTTTCGATTTATTGTTTTATGTGAGTGTGACTGCAAAGGCTTTTATTATAAACTGGAATGATATGACTGTATTGCTGTTGTCTTGGCCAGGTCTCTCTTGAAAAAGAGATCCTCATTCTCAGTGGGACCAACCTGGTTAAATAAAGGTTAAAAAAAGGTTAAATAATAAATAAATAATGATCACAAAAGCCAAATTCATTGCATCACTTCCTTGATGCACTTTCTGTTACACTTGCTTTTACAATTTAACACTATGAATGCTTCCTGGAGTTTACAGGGAGCAATACACTGTATTTGTAAACTTAAAACATTTCAATATTTCAAAAACTGCAAGATTTTTTTTTTATGTATAAAATGTATAATGTCTGATTTACAGGGCAACCAATGGATCTTCAGATGTCATTTCACTAATTTCTAAGCTACATGATGTAAAAAAGTAAATCATTACAGATATTAACATTAAAGATTCAAGATTTTTATTTGTCACACGTAGATGTGCAGGTACACTCACAGTTAAATGGAATTGCAACAAGCACCCATGTGCAAACTGTGCATAGCTTCAAAGATAAAATATACGTAAAATATATGAAATATAATATAAAGATATAATATAAAGATACAAAGATTCATTAAGACTAATGTATCCATTGGCAAGTTATACCTCTGACACAGATGGACATGAGTGAGAAACACACCCTGTTCTCCATAGCTGTGCAGTGTAATGAAAATATGCTTGTTTTTCTCAAAACAACATTACCCTAAAGGCAAGAGGGCTACATACTCTTTCCTGAAGGGAAGTTGGAGCTGTTCTAGGCTATATGTAGAACAGAATCAGGATGTTTACTTCAATTCAAACTCTTCAGACCAAACTCTGTTATAGTAGGTTAGAAAGTTCTGCTATTGTGATACTTTAACATGATTTTCAGATCTTCACATTTTAATGTAATGCTATATAAACCCTAAACAGTTTTTTTTTTTTTTTTTTTGCTGCTTAAAAACATCTTTCTGCATTGGTACGTCTTTATATGACTTCTCAATTACATTAGGTGACAAAGTTTTCCCAGTATTATCTGTACATGCCTGTAACTAAAACATTCTAACACGAATATGATTAATACCACACTAATGATAATGGCACTCGTTTTTGTAGTCTCCACACTCCTATAATGGTTAATAAAACACATACTATTCTACTTCAAAAAGCCAAGAGTTTTTTGTTAATGTTAGAGCTCTAACCACATCTTCAGAGTTCTCTCTAAATGCCACAGTGTGGTTATTGGCTAAATAGTGAAGCAACAGACAGAAACCACTTTGACTTATGCCAAACAACTTGTTTTTCACCAGCGGTGAAACCCAAGCAGGCCACTGGTTGTCAGAGGGAGATCCCTGGGTATTAATTAAGAGTGTAGCAGGAGCAGAGACAGAGAGAGCAAAATAAAAAGATTGAGAGAGTGGGGCTGTGCTCTATGACAACTGTTGACAAGCTTAAAATCCTGCATACTCCCCCTTCATCCTCACCTTCATCATCAAGCTGTCATCGAGGACTTGTGGTACCATTTGAATTGTTTATGGAAGTATTAATATGTCATTTTAGGGAGTAAAAATAAAGAATCATGTCACTGTTTGACAGGTGCAGCAAAACACTGACAGAGCAGTGAAGCCACGTGGACCTCTGTGAGATAAAACATGTTTACCAGTAAAAAGTCCATCAGACTAGGGCTGTGCCATGTATCATTTCATCGTTGTCACCACAGTTGTCACCACAGTGTTTGCATGCACAATAGTCACATTAGAATGAAAAACACACTTTCCATTCCCTTCACTTCCTAATCTGCAAGACAAGTCTGTCTTATAAAATACAATGTATTCTGCCCACAGACTGTTGCTGATTGCCATAGCCTAAACCCTTCACAATTTCATAATGAACAGGAAACAATTTACACCAATAATATTCTAGAAGATCTATAGCTTACTGTTTTGTGCTGATGCTTCAGCAAAGGCTCTGTGCAAAAACCAGGATTACTGCAGTCAGAAATCTGCCTCCACTAACAGTTTCTGAAGTTTCTGGAGAGAGATGATCTAAACCGGTTTTATATTTTTAGTGGTAGCAAACCATGTCACACAAACTCCTGTAGGTTAGAATGCACTGACCAAAAGTTTGTGCTCAAAGACTCACGACATCACTGTTTTTATTATTTCAATTAGTTTTATTGATGTGATGCAATGTTCTCTTTTAAGTCCCATATTTTTTTCTTTTTATTTATTGATATTGAAATAATGTGGTCTGCATTCTCTGTCTATTGTTTTAGCATAGTCAAATCCTCCATTCTGCATTTTTCATTTGGTGACATGTGTACCTTAACTTCAGCTTGTTTTCTTTAGTTTTACTGTTTTATCCTTTCTGTGCCTTCCAAGTTTCCTATTTTTGCTTTTCCAGTAAAGACTCCATTGTTATGAAAGGTGCTAAATAATTTTTCATTTCTATAGGCTGACCTGAATACGTAGCACCGTAGCATAGCCTTCTCAACCTGCTCATTTAAAATTAGTAAATCAGTGTATTGTGACCTACTTTCACCATCCAAAATCCTTATTATTATAATCAGATGTTATTCAATATAAAAATCACATCAACCTCAGTTAATGATTAATTCTTTCCAAATAGAGTCAAGGCATCTGGTGAAAATTCCTGTATATTACTCAGGCATGATTTGTAATATAAATCGCAGGGAAAAAAATACTACAGTGTTGTTTTTAGTCCAGTATCATGCACCACCACCTAGAAAGAACCAGAACCAGACAAACCAGAAAAAATACTGTTGGTACCACTCTCCAAGTACAGCACATGCTTGTTAAGCATATAACATGGTGGTCCAGGTGTGCCAACAAAGAGCACCTGTGCATCGCTCAAGTACATGGGGTGTTTCCGTGGTACAAATGTCAGTCCAGCAGTAGATATGATGTGTCCTTTGGACCTGCTGTGGGAATGTTCCAGACTTGGAGCATGTTAAGGAACACAGTCCAATGGCAAAACATTTTGCTGTGAAAATCTGACCCACTTGATGCAATTTGATTAATTACAATAATTATATTGTATCATCAATGCCACTGACCAAATTTCTCCACCATAGAGTTGTAGCCAGTGTTGTCCAGTGAATGAAGGTGTCTCCAAGGCTTATTTCATTAATCACTCTCTATACCCTCATGCACTGGATTAACTTCATACACTCTGTGTTAAAGGATGACAGCTGCCTAAACATTTCTCAAAGTGTGATCAGTAATTTTTGGTATTTGACAGTTTGTCTGAAGAAAGCACCACGTACTACCTCCTATAATAACTGTAGAGGCAAATGAATACGGTGTTGCATTTGCAACGTTTAATCAAACTGAACACTCCTACAAATTCATGTGATATTGACATAGAGCAGCGCCACTCTAGTAGTAGACCTACTACATCTACCGTACATCTAGACACTGACAACAATCTGGCTCTGGCTGGATTTTCCATCCAGACTGCTGTTTAAGAGAAAGATTCATCTTAAACTGCCCCACTTTCCAGTCCATAAAAATCAGACATCTCCAAAACCAGAGTCTTGCCTTGGACCCCATTTATAGGAGTACAGAGTCGGCTTTTCCAGCCAGACCTGTCACACATACACACGGACCCAGATTTGGCCTGTTGGGTCCTGGATTCATCTCTCACACACAAACACGAATTCTCTATCCACTCACAATTCCAAATTAAATTCTGACAGACATGCATGCACTGGAGCTGTAGACTGGCATGGATAGGGTTTCTGCTGCCTGCGGCTTCTATTTGCCTTCCACTAAACAGCTGTCAAATTATATAAGAAGCTTCACAGTACCTGACACATCCTGTCAGCTGTACTTAAAATGCACTACACTACATTTATAGGTTAATTTAAGAAACTGAAGAAACACCTCATTCATTTTAATTAATTATTTAGTAAGTTAAACAAGACATATGTACTATTATTTATTTTCTGTTATAAATGACATATGCTATTGGTACACATTGTCAAATCAAACAAGAATTTTGCAATTGGGTTGCATCATTGACAAAAGCACAACCTTCACTTCAGTGACTCTCAAAAACATCAGCTCATTACACAATACAGGTTTTTACAAAGGCAGAATGCAGCGCCTCACATGATCTCATAAAGACACATATATTGTGGTTGGCCCAATGAAAGCCATTCTGGAGGTTTTATGCTAGCAATAGACCAATTAAACAGAAGACACTGTAGTTCAAAAAACAGAGAGAGGGAGAGAGAGGGAGAGCGAGAGAGAGAGTGAGAGCGAGAGAAAGAGAGAGAGAGAGAGAATCCTCCCTACTATTAGATAATATGCTCTAGGAATTTGAGACAATCAAGTCCAGGGATAACATTTATTGGGGGGGGGGGGACTTGAATCCAAAAACCCCGGAGTGTCTATTCTTGGTTTACGAATGAAAACTCAAACTTTTTGCCTCCTCTGAAAGGTCAAGTTTCCAACATTTCTACCCTGTGCACCACCAAAACAGGGCTTCAACTCATTTCAATCTGTGTGTGTATGCGTAACTATTGCAAGTATAATCACCAAGTCAATATTGAAAACTTTCGATTAATGTGCATCTGTCTACCTTAAGAATTAGTAAAAGAGCATGCAAAAGTTGTTTAGTTCATTACAAAGGAAGACTATCATTTTAGTCATGCACCATCCCCTCTAAAAGGGTTTTAATTTCCTAATGTTGTGAAGAGCTGATGTCAGCTTGTTGTCCATGAACAGTTATATCATCCATGCACAGCAAACTCAAAAAATATGTGCAAAATACACATTCAGTAATTGTTTTGATGGGGTGTCAACAAAGTCACTTGGATCAGTTGACCCTAAATGTCCAAAATTCATCCAGTGTTTGTTGAGGTATTTCAGTCTCACATACAAGCATTACTATCTCTTGAGTCACAAAGCTTGAAGTGCTACATGGTAAAGTTTTGTGATTCAACTAGAATCTCCTACTTTGTCTTTTGTGTTTTTAATGAAAAGACTCTGGCTCAAAATATGCAGTTCTGGTAGTAATCAGTAAATAATGTTGGAGTCCAAAAGGTTGTGGCCCAGACATTCTAAAAAAACATGACATAAGCTGACAATGTGAACAGCCTCATTCTTAAATCACTTTTTCCTTCTATGGTGGGGCTTTTATGAAGGATTTTTTTCATGTACACTATCAGCGCTTTAACAGTTTCTTTGACGTATCACTTCCTGCTGTGTACCTGATAATATAATGTGATATGAAATACTTTTGTCTACTTATGGGCTAATGTCACTGTATTTAACATTCATATGTACATATACTCAATCAAGTGCAGTTATTAAAAACAGTCCAATTACATTAAAATAGCACACTGCACAACCTGTCCATCCTAAAAAGGATATGGCTTGTGCTTCAGCCTTAATATAGAGTGGAACAAAATAGTTGCTGTTGTTTGAAACATTACACATGAACATACCTACTTTAGTAAAAAAATAAATTAAAAAAAGCAGCAATGTCTCTATTAAAGCTATACCTACTGATCTGGCATGTCACAGAGCACTTAGTAAAATTTGAACATGAATAACTTCTCCCCTGGCACATGCGGTGGGAAGCAGAGGTAGAGGCAGAGGTGTCACGGCCCGCTCCGGTGTGGCTATGGACCCCTCCCTCACACTTGTGATTCACCAGCAAGCTTTGGAAACTCCACACTGCAGTGCCCAACCAGACCTCTGCCTTCCTCCAGGATGCATGCCGTTTGTAGATGGGCATTGACTGAAGCGGCAGAAGGCGGCTGGTAAACATTTCCCTCTTTGATTTCGAAATTTTGGAGGGAAAGTCACGTCTATAAAACAGCTTGGTATCATTTGGACAGTAAATTTAATCATTAACCAAAGGCAAAGTGAAGTTGTCATACAGTCTAATCAGTTAAACACATTATTTCTGTAAATTCATAGCACCCACCATCCACAAAAACAATTTCCAACACTCTCTTCCATTCATCGTTATGCATCAAAGTATCCCTGTAGGACTCAAGCATAACGTCATACAAGCAAGGGAAACTTGACACTGCTATTATTTTTTCGTAGTTCATCTTGTTAATAATAATAATAATAATAATAATAATAATAATAACAAGAAAAGCACTCGGAGAGCACAGACCCCCGCCAAGATAGATCTGCCCCCCCCCGATCACCACCAAAATTTAATCATTTCTTCCTTGTGCCAGTATCAACATTTCCTGAAAATTTAATGAAAATCCGTCGATAACTTTATGAGTTATCCTGCTAACAAACATACAAACAAACACACAAACACACAGAGCAAAGTGATCACAATACCTCCTGGCAGAGGTAATAATAATAAGTGGAATCTCAAAGTGCTACAGTCAGCACTACATCCGGAAAATGCAGGGTTGTTGTCCTATGTCATGATGGACCTCCCCTGCATTGTTGTTCTGCTTTTGGATATTCACCTCATGTTGAACGGATTCATTTGCATGAAGTTGGGCATTGCTCAATTTTTTGATGCGTCCCATAGAAATGAATAGGGGTAATGTGGTGCAGAGTTCACAGCACTTGCTAGTGGATCATTGGCATCAGCAATCAGACACGGCATCAGCAATCAGACACACCATCAACCACTTGTTGTGCGCTACACAACCACGGCTCCTTTTTCATTAGGAGCTGTATTTAAGGGTCATGTGCAGTCCTGAATCATTGTCGTCACTGCACCTCATCCCTCCGGGACTTTATCACCATCCTTCATGCCCCAGACTCTGACTGCTGCATTCAGGTTTATCTGTCTGTTCCCCTTGGTTGTTGTTTCTGTTAATAAATCCATTTTTTTCCCTCAGCGCCACGCATTTGAGTCCTATCCATTCACACCCCTTGACAGGAGGAGCAACACAAGTGAAATGGGTTAACGGATTCAGATTCAGAGGCACCGGTAACTGATGCTGGACACTGCAACGGATGACAGATAGACGGGATGCTCAGCCAATCATTTTATTCAGACCAAATAAAATGATTGGTTAGACTTTGATCAGAAATATATGACAATTAAACATATTTGAGTTTCAAAACCTGGTGGATTCCTTTTACATTTTAGTTTGCCACATGCTTATTAGGAGCATTTTAAGATTACAAAAGAAAAGTGTAAAAACGCCAGATCGTACAGTATAGCTTTAAGTGCTGTTTACATCTGGAGCATCCTGTTTCCTGTGCACAGAGATGGCTGATACCACACTGAGAGCTGTCACTGCGATGTTGACAGATTGCTGCCTGATATAGACGAGGGCAAACAAAAGCACAGGCCTTTCATACTTGGCTGGTGAAACTTCTTTAAATAGAGGACCTAGAATCAATATGAAGCAGCGATATTCTGGTAGTGACACCCCAGGGAACGTGAGGTCACAGCGCTAACACTATAACCTGAGAACATTGTCTGCATGTTCAGTTTACTGGCAGTAAAAGCTAAACCTATCTGTGACACATGTTGGGTTACTTAATGTCAGGCATTCTCTTGAGGACCAAGCAGTGCAGGCATGCATGTATACACATATGTAATTAACTGCAGGAAGAAAAATTAAATCAGAACATGAGAGCAAGTTCCCTGCATGGATTATGAGTGCATTATTTTACTGTCTCTGGTGTTAGCAATTAATGGCTAGTCTGCATGGCATGTGGTCCCCCCTCATTTCTTAAGATACGGACCACTGCACTACCTCTTAGTCAAGACCAATGTCAATATCATTTCATTGTACTAAGGCCTCCGAGTAGGCCAGAGTCCCTTCTCCGGCTCATAAACAGCCCTCTGTGGAATCTTCACTAGGAAACATATGTCTTCATGTCCTGACCTGGCACAGTCCACAGAATCACTGCCCCCCTCTCCATTGTAGAAGTTTCCATTAATTCTTTGCTGAAAATCTCATAAAAGCACTTAAAGAAGACAGAGTCATCCAGAGGCGACTGTTGTAGAAAGCCAAAAAAAAAAACATTTGCATTGTTGTAGCAGCCTTAGTTGGATTTACAAGGACAGACAGACACCAGGTTGGTTTAGTATTATACAGCTTTACAGCCAAGGGTATTGCAGCTTTGCTTTCTTAGGAAATTTGCTGTGGTAATTAAAAGGGGCAATTAGCATTAACATTTGCAAGTTACATACAGATGGTGTTGCATTAGTCAGGTGACCAGGGCTTTGAAGGAAAGTTAGGTCTTTAGTTTTGAGTTTTACTTTGTGTAGCCCACTGTCTAAAGACATGCACCTAATAGGTTCATGTTCAGGATGTTCTTTGTCTATATAAGTCAGCCCTGTTGAAAACTGGCAACACCCTGGAGATGTTTTTTCACAGGTGGATGCTACTATTTTCTTGAGTTTTGGACAGTAAATGTAGTTAAAAAAAATACTTCCCAAGAGTGACTTAATGTGTGTGACTTAACTGTAAGACATGTCTCTGTTAAGAGCCTGAGCCAAGGTCAACACAAACAAATAAAAGCAATTTAATTTTGTTGTTCTAGATCACTCACCTGAATAGTTCTTGGTGTGCAAGTCTTTCTTTCCAGAAACACTCTCATTTGTATAAACTTACAAGCATTACAGGGAGCCAATGTTAAGTAATTGTTAAGCTAAGAATGCTTCTTATCCACTGAAATACTGCGGTTGTTTTACTTTGAAATGGGAAAAGAGTTGTTCCATTTGTGGAAAAGTGCACAGCAGTACTTTCAACATCACAAACATGAAAACAAGGTGTTATACTAAACATGACTTATGTACTTTGGAAATGTAAAAAAGGCCAACCTGTAATACTAATGTACTGACTTCTCTATAGAGGGTAACAGCTTTAAAACAGTTTTCAATGACCAAATGAGCTTGATTTGAGGAAACATCATTTATTTCAGATTGGTTGTTTTTATAGGGAGAGAGGGATAGCAACCAGTCAACGTGGACAAAGTGGATAAAACCTCAATGTACCATTAAGAATTCCTATAAAAATTATGATTGAGCGAGCCTCTAAATGCTGCGCTGCTTCAGTGGAGCTGATCTGAAGCCAGCAGTAAAAGGCTGTGGTCGTACCAAGAAGCTCCCTCTGCTAATGTATCGCCTGGTTAAATATGATGTAAAGCAGCCAGTAACTCACACATCACAAGTTTTAATACGCGTTTCAGCACAGCCACGACCTGAAACCTTTATGCTTGCAATGTTCATATTGATTCACTGGCCAAAACAAAGGCACACAAACTCCCAATTAGTTGTCCAGAGACAAATGAATGTAATTCAGTGAAACAAAATGACAGCAACCACTGCACTAATAAAAAAAAGACAAAGGTCACATTTCTTTGTTCAATTCTACAAGGAATGGAAAGAAAAAGAGAAAATATTAAGAAACAGATTGGCAGAACATGCAAATAGTGCAGTCTGTTCTGTTCTTCTATTTAGTTTGAAATCAGTACAATGCCAGTCGAGAAGAACAAAGTTTTATAAACAGCAATAAAATACCACTAGAGTAATTAAAACAGATCTGTTTATAGCAGCCATGTCAGAAATTTGATTGTGGAACTCTTAAAACTACACATGTTTGGCAGACTAGTGTCTATAAATCCTGGTCAGTGATGTGTCTTACTTTAGGCCTGATCCTACAATTAACAGGAGACTCCCAGCCTAAGGGTTCATGTACCAAGCATGAACTGCAAAATTTAACATTTTTATATTTCAGGGTCTAATCCATTAGCCATAAGCCATGTAAAAGGTATTTTAGACAACAAATAAACAAGCTTACTTAAAATATTTTATGTCAGTTGAACTGTATCCTATATTTAGTATGTTTTCAACACATTGGTTCAATTTATGATTATGATGATGGTGTCATGTGACTGCACGAAGGTCCTGGGTTTAAACACGACACACATGCAATTTAAAAGGTTAATTGGTGAGTTTCAACTACCTATAGGTGTAAATGTGAAAGTGAACTGTCTGTTGTTATATGTCAGATACGCAATGAACTGATGACTGGTCTAAGGATTAAGCAGCTACAGAAACAGAATGAATGGCTAGTTTGTTTGTGTTCCTTTAAAATTTTAGTTGAGATCCAAAGTAAACCTTTAAAAGTCACACAATAGCCTTGAATAATAGGAATCACACAATAGGAATCCTCGAATCCTTGAAATAGTATAAAAAGTAGCTGATTGAACAGCAGTAGACCACCAACTCCACTCTTCTGAGAGGTCACGTGGGTGTTGTATGGTGGCTTTAAAGAAAGTGATATAGCAGCTTCAATTTCCTGTCACAAAGTTCTGCCTATTAACTAGGTAAAGCTCTAGCTATAGCATATAGTGATATTGATTTTTCAAGGTCACTGAAATATATTTTGCTGGTGCCCCTGTTCACAGCAGTGACAGTATTCCAGTGTGTTTCTCTGGCCTGAAACCATGTTGCTATGCCTATGGATAAGCGCCTCATGCAACCGCACTTCAGATAACCCAAACTAACCCTTAATATTAAGACAGAAATTAATTTGAACTATCAATGGGGCTCTGTTAAAATATCATGAAAAAATAGGCACAGTAATGCAACATAAGCTGTTTGGTCTCACAGCACAGGGTACACAGTTTAAAAGCTGCCATGCAGCCAAAAATACATAGACTGTCCTTCACAGTCTACTGACAGCTCTCATACGTCAACCAACCATCAAGCAGAAATACTGTACCTCACAGCCAGGCACGGCACTGATGAAGTGCAAATGTTTGGGTCATTCTCAAAGAAAGTCTTTTACTCATGTAAAGCCTATACAGAATTTAGCAGAGTGTTTCTGCAAAACTATTACAAATAATGAGGCCTTAGTTTACTTGAACCTTATTATTACTCTATATTTGACTGTATCATCTGTGATGACCTAAGAATCAATTTTAAGTATAATAGAAGTAAATCGTTTAAATGAGCATATAATAAGTGCTGACTGAATGTAGGATATCACCTGTTAATGAATGTGCCGAACAGCAGCCTGATGGCCTTCTGAATATTTTCAGTGCAAAGCCAGCTCCACTGCTCCTTCATCAGCAGACACAGGATGTTCAGAGCCACCTCAGCCAACGCCGTCTCAGAGGCTGTGCCGCCACATGCAAAACACACATGAGAACATAATTCATAAGTGTTGTAGTGCAGGACATAGACAAACAACTGATACAAGGTTTAAAATATACGATGCTGGCACAGAAAAATGATCATATGACAGACAGATGTACATATCAAGGTAAAAGTCTGTAATCTGTTTCAGTGCAATATCTGCTGTATGAATGACAACTCCACTTCAAAGATTTATTACCACTGCCCTCATGTGGTTAGATGCAGATACTGCTAGCTGTACAGTCTTCAGCACACACATTCTCAGCGCAAGTTAATGTGTTGCTAATACAAAGTCTTTATATTCAGTGTATGATCAGGAATAAAGTGCTGTGCCCAAAAGATACTAATGTACTCATGATGCAGCGACGGTTTTAGTCTTCTACTTTGGAAATATAGTGAGAAATGTAGAGATCAGAGGAGAAATCTGATAAATAACAATATGAGTGTAAACAAACTGGCATGTTATTGGTGTAAATATGAATATTTCTGCATAATTAGTGCAAGGAACTCCGCTTCTGAAGAGGAAAACCGATCACTGTTAATTTATAGAAAAGGGAATTCAGACTATATCTAAAAATAAGGCTTGTCACTGTGCTTGTCCATTTGCAAGTGTTGGGGATCAACGTGACACACATTTGTCCAGTGGCAACCATCAGTCTGGTAGGTTTTTTATTGGACCATTTCAGTGTCTGGTTAGAGCCGGTCGCGTCTTTCACCCGTCATTCACCCAGACTGTCGAGAAAAAAAATAGTCCTTCAAAAAAGACAGTGGCCAGATGTTTAACAAGGCAGACATGCAATTTGGATTTAATTAAGCAGAGAATGTCTCATTCCAATGTCAAGCTAAAGCAGAGATAGTTTCCATATGATGCTAATGAGATCATCCATTTTTCCTTTTGCAATTCTTTGTGATGAAGAGACATGGGTTGTGATGCAACACAGTGGCTAGTGAGAAACAATCCAGTTGCATTTATGGGCATCTAATGGTTAAGGGATAGAGTTTAACTGCCACAAGGCAACAGACAATCTGCAGAGTTACAATAAAAAAAGACATTTATGGGCTTGTATCAGTCAAGTCAGATATTCAACTGGCATTTTATGGATCAGTAATTGCTTTAACTCAAAGTTATCCAAAATATACTACAGCATAGAGGAACTGAGTGCAGTTCATCCACTATCACAAGAAGCAGCATTTCAAAAACTTTCAATGAGAAGCATGTTGGTGACAGTTTAGATAGATAGATAGACACAGACAGACAGACAGACAGACAGATAGACAGATAGACAGACAGACAGACAGACAGACAGACAGATAGATAGATAGATAGATAGATAGATAGATAGATAGATAGATAGATAGATAGATAGATAGATAGATAGATAGATAGATAGATAGATAGATAGATAGATAGATAGACACTTTATTGATCCTTTGCAGGAAATTGTTTCATTACTTTTTGTTATTAGACTGTTTCAATCATGTTGATAATGGTAATTAAAATACTGAACGTGGTATGACAAGAAAAAAGAATGAAAGCCTGTCACTTTTATCTAAATGCATTTACTTGGTGTCCTTTAATATATCTAATAACACTTGGATACAATGCAAGTGCCTCTCTTCAGAAAGGCTGGTGTTCCTATTCAAGATAATATCATTATAAGGTGATGTGGAAATGATGGTGAAAAGGGTAGGATTCATGCACAAATTTCCCCATTATATAATTGTATAACTGTATTTTATAACTGTGAATAGGGTTAGTAGGTAGTTAAATACTGGGTCCTCAAAAAATAGTTTGGGACTTGAGCATACAACATATTTTCAAGGGGATCTACACTTTCAGAATGGCTGATATTACACAACAACTTGGCATATTTGTGAAGATGTGAATTTACTCTGGGGTGCTTTTAAGGGGGGGTTAACATGACAAATTCATGGGGCCCAGAATTTGTGGGGGCCCATAGAGCAGTGGAGGGGGCCCAGTGGACACAGGTTAGAAGTTATGAAAATTTCATGTAAGATTCGTTGCATAATACAGGTATAGAAGTCGGGAGTCAGACATGGAAAGCATGCAAAGATTCACTTTTGTTTCACGCCAGCGTAAGTTACCGAATTTTATCAAGGGTCCACAATGTTTGCCTTTCACGGGACCCACAATTGGTAGCAGTGCCCCAGCTACCAATAGTTAGCTTTTCTCCTCAGGAAAAGACAGGCATTGAGACTGATTTTTCACTGGTATATAAGCTAAACCCTATGTGTTTACTTACAGGACAAGAATCTTATGAACTGTTAGAATTACATTTTTTCCTTTTGTCAAACTGGATAATAAACTGAATAAATATGTCTTATTTTGTTCGTTAAGTCTATATTCTTGACAAATTGTGAAACGCATTTTTGACAGTTTATACAAAACATTGTGATGAATCTAGAATTTAAAAAAAAAACTTCTGGCACATTAACATCTATGTAAGCAGTAATAAATATGTCTTCTAAGTTTGTGACACCACTGAAAAATGTTATTGACTAATCAGCATTTGAATGCTTTAAATTAGTGCTGTCAAACAAAATCATTTAATCAGATTAATCACAGGGTTGCTGTCGATTAATTTTGATTAATCACGATTAAATATCATACATTTTTTATCTCTATTTATCGTGTTTCACTTTGCATGGGCAGACAAAGTCAAGAAAGAAGGGAATATATATGCACTCAATGCGTTTGCTGCAAGCTAGGCAACGTGTTAGCTGAAGTGCTAGCAGAATCCCAGACTAACATATGCTTCATGTTAATGTGGTATTTTAAGATGGGAGTGCTTCAGTGAAAAGAAAAACTCCTTCCTGCAGAGTGTGCATAATACTTTATGTTGGTCGACTGTTCTGTCTTTGTTTTTTTTGTCCTCATATTTCCATCCAGAGGGCCAACATGCAGTTTAGCATCTCCCATCTTTCTAAGTTGGTTCTGCTGCCTGTCACTACCGGATCAACTGGCCATTTCCACATGCGCGACGCTAACTCTACTCGAACAAACTGCCACAAATGCATTGGCAGAGACGTTCAGAGTCATTCTGCACTGCAGATGGGTTAATTGCGTTAAAATTTTTAATCAGATTAATCATGATGATGAATTAATCCTCGTTAACTCATTAATTTTGACAGCCCTAGTTTAAATATATCATAAAGTATAATTTGGTTTCAAAATGGTGAAATAAAGAGCAGCATTCTCTAGTATGAAACACTGGAGGTGTATCCACTGAACGCACTGAAATCACATCCAGTCTCGTCAGTGATAAGTACAACACACCCGAACAAAAAAATGGATACTTCATTGAGCAGTTTTATTGTACTTACACATGGTTGTGCCATCAGAGCCAGAGGATATTGATCTACCTGAGAATGAACCTCATTCCCCTTAGTCTGCAAAAGATTTGCCAATTTTTCTCCTGTTTATTCGTGATCACAATATGATCACCCAGCATAACCTAGCCTAGATGGAGTAGGTGTAGTAAACTGAATCAAGTGGGAGAAGCACCAATTCTAAAGCACTCTAGTTTTTATGAAATAATAGCTCCAGTGCATCTGTGAGCCTTGACTTGTGGCCCACCTACAAAAAGCCTGAAAATGGTCATTATGAAAATAATTTAATCAGTCTACTCAGTTCAGTACTGCATACTTTTCAGTCTATTCATATTCTGAGTAATAATGTACAGTATGTTTACAAACAAATCTCTGAGTCGCCTTTACCGAGATTTTAATATGAGTTGTTATATCTGCCTTTTAAATAAGCTTTGACTTTTGTTCAAGGCTGGACAGAATTAGAACTGTGAAAAAGCAAAGTGGGTGAAGATGATTGATGCAGACTGTAACCTATAGTAGGTTAAAGTGAAATTTTATATTTGGAAAGTAACAAATGAAAGGTCTGTCACAACAGGTATTTCTAACTTTTTCCCTTTTCTAGCTCTTCTCCATTACAGAAACAAGAGTTCCTAAATATGTACCCAATCTGATGCATGTGATGAGTGACTGGAATATGGAACAAGATGGTTTCACTCAGACAGCCCGGCGGTGATCATAATGAGTCAGGGAACGGAAAGTGGCAGAGGAAGCAGACAGAGAAGCAGGAGGAAACAACAGGCAGTCAGTCAATACGTTGGTAATACACAAAGGAAACCAAAACACTGTAGCCAAGGTAAGTCACAGACTAGACAATATGAGGTTAAGAGTTACAATCAGATTTCAGAGAAATTATAATATCTGATTAAGTCAAATTTTAACTAACACACTTGTCCTCTTGATCTGGTCTTAACAGATTCCTCACTTTCTCTTCTCAAGATCTTGTCCTCGCCACCTCCACCTTCTTCACCCACTGTGGTTTCCTCTGTCTCAGCTTCTGGTCTCAGGGCCAGCCTCTCCCGGTCAAGGATAAAGGCTTCAAGATCTCCTAAAGACATCCCATTGAACACCTATGAAGACACAGAGGAGATGTTGGAAGTTTGAAGGAATAAAGCGTCTAATACTGGGCAAATGCAAGCATCTCAACGCTGACCTCCATGTGACTGTCATCAAAGACAGAACATAAACAAGGCCTGTTGTACTGTCCATAACTTACTGTGCTAGTTTGCTCCAAGCTGAACAGTACTGTCGGTCTTATATCTGAGCCGTTCATGAGGGGGATGGTTTTACCGGAAAACTTCAGACGAGACCTGGTAGTGAATACAATAAACTCATATTAACACATACAATATGAAATGAGTCACTCATGACTCTGCAAAAAAACACAATATCTCAAATTGTAAAATGATGAAAATGGCAATATATTCCATAATCTTTGTTTGCACATAGCTTCACCCAGAGGACACACAGGCAGAGGTTAAAGTGATCCTTCCAAATCCTATTCTAGTTTAAATTTATACAAGTAAAAATAGAAAAGAAGAGTAGAATGGGTTTGATGATATATTCAAACACTTACTGTGACACCATAACTTGTATTTTTATTGCATTGCCAAATGGCAGAAAATATGATATCATACTGTGAAGTCATTTTCTTAATTAAAAGAGGAGAAAAGTGTCCCCTCAAAGACTTTACTGATGTCAACAAAAACAAAGCCATGTGAAATGCAGAGGATAATGGCATAAAGTTGTACAACATGATAATACATGATCGATATAACATAAAAGATAAAACAGTACATAAATGATAGAAAAATGCTTATTCAAAGAGCCTATTCAAGTGAAATTTTCACCAGACTTTGGTATTAACTTAAAAAATCCACACAAAAAAATCTAAACATTACAGTCCATATGCGCATAAAGTTCGGCAACACGGTGGTGCAGTGGATAACGCTCGTGCCTCACAGCAAGAAGGTCCTGAGTTCGATTCTAACACCAGTCGATGGGGGTGGGACCTTTCTGTGTGGAGTTTGCATGTTCTCCCGTGTCTGTATGGGTTTTCCCAAGGTACTCCCACCATCCAAAGACATCCACTGATAGGTTAATTTAAATTGCCCATAGGCCTTTGCCCATTAGTAGCTGGGATAGACCCCCACGACCCTAGTGAAGATAAAGCGGGTTCAGATACTGAATGAATGAATGCAAATAAAGTTTTGTACAATAAAGAGGAAAAAAGTATTGAACACACTAAGAAAAAGCAGTTCAATACAGCAAGGAAAGGCAAGGGACCAGATGAAAACCATAACTAATCAGGATCCTAGACTACTTCCAGTCTGTGCTAATTAATGTCAGTTGGGTTAAAATATATTGATGGGCTACAAAATGGGTTTTTTTTGTTACCAAGGTGCACACAACAAATATCTATGGATAAAAGAAAAGAGCATCGAAACATCGATAGATAAAAGCAAAGAGCTCTCTCAAGACCTCCACAACCAGATTGCTGCAAAACATGAAAATGGAATTGGCTACAGACATATTTGACAACTTCTGAATCTTCCAGTAAACACCATTGAGGGCATTATTTGTAAGTGGAAGTAACATCACTCCACCATCAACCAGCCATGCACAGGAGCTCCTCACAAGATTTTTGATCAGGGAGTCACAAGGATACTTAGAAGAGTAGCGACAGAGCAAAGGACCACTAGGAAAGAGCTCCAGAAAGACTTGGAGGCACCAGGTACAACTGCAATAGACAATAGGCAATGCACTCCATCACTGACAAAAAAAGACACGTTCAAGGTCATTTTAAGTTTGCCAAACAACATTTGAACAAGCCAGTGAACTACTATGAGCATGTGCTCTGGTCAGATGAGACCAAAACTGAACTTTTTGGCTGTCACACAACACACCATATTTGGAGGAGAAATGGCACTGCACATCACCTGAATAACACTATACCAACAGTGCAGTTTGGAGGTGGAAGTATCATGGTGTGGAGCTGTTTCTCCTCTCATGGTACTGGCAGACTTCATATCATTGAAGGAACAATGAATGAAGGCAATGAATGAAGCCATGTACAGAGAGATTCTTGAGATGAACCTGCTGCCATCCACCAGGAGGATGAGAATGAGATGAGAGTGGATCTAACAATCCAAAGCATATGGCAAAGGAAACTCACAATTGGTTTCAAAGAAAGAAAATCAACTTGTTGGAAAGGCCCGGTCAATCACCTGACTTAAACCCAATTGAACATTTGTAGAAGTATCTGAAGATCCAGATTCACAAGAGAGCCCCCTGCAATCTTCAAGATTTAAAGACAATCTGTGTAGAGGAATGGGCCAAAATCACACCTGAATACTGTGGGCCATTATTTACTTCATACAGAAAGCGCCTTGAAGCTGTCATTACAAACAAAGGCTTCTCCACTAAATACTGAATTCATTTCAATTAGTGTGTTCAATACTTTTTTTCCTGTTTCATTCCACTTTGTTGCACATAACTTTATTAATATGTGAACTTTAATGTTTAGACTTTTTGTGTGTATTTTTTGAGTCAATACAAAAGTCTGGTGAAAATTTCACTGGAATAGGCTCATTAGAAATATATTTACTGTACAAAATGTTGATGTGTTCAATACTTTTTCCCCTATTGAAAGGCCATTCATAACCTATTTTGTCAGTAACATCAAATTTGTCTTTTAGGTTTCAAGCAGGGAAAATCAGTAAATTGCTACTTTTGAGTATAAATGAAACTAATAGAATGAATATAAATAAATAAATAAATGAGGTAAAAGAAACATGATACATGAAAGATGCTCAGTTATGCACCCCATATAGTATTTAGGAACAGATGAAAATGAAAGCCCCTTATTCAAAATGCAAATTAAGTCTTGGGGTACAGACATTTTCATAGCAAGGTTTCCTTTTGGTTTTTGGAGGCTTCTGGAAGCATGATGTTCGAAAGTAAATTACACTATTCTCAAATATACATAAGAATATTCACAACATTAACATTAGTTAAACAATAGTGCAGATATCTAAACTGTGTGACTTACTATGACCATAAATGACAGTAGAATGTGGTCGAGAAGTCTCAGCACAGCTTTTTTTTTTTTTTTTTTTTTTTCATTTGTCTTAAATACTGTGTCACAGTGTTAAAATACTAGGGAGAGCCCTGCATAGCATTTTCAACCTATAAGCACTGAGGTATTTGAGACAATGTTTGATTAGACGAACATAAACACAGCTTGTCCTTTTTCTCCAGTTGGACAGACTTTGGAAAGTCTTCACTGGTGATCTGAGCCTTTCAGGAATTTGGCTTTACTAGTCCTCCTAATACAGGTCACATGACAGGGTTCCCACTCGCTGAAAATATCTGAGTTGCAAAATTTGTCAAATTAAACAAAAATGCTTAGTTTGCTCACTGACTCACAGTCAGTGTATCATGCTGAAACTGCAGTTCTGGTTTTGCAATACTGCAAAAGGTCTACTGGCTGCTGCACCTTAGAACCCTTATACCTACACATACAGAGGTAGAACCATACATCTGCAGGTCAACCTTCCAAGCAGAAAATGGTTCAGCAAAATACAAGTGATCTTCAAGCTAAACTGAATGAAAATTAACACTTAATGTCATTGTCCATCCCGACACACAGATTTGTAGTTTTGTCTACACTGTCCTTACACTGAAATTTACTAAAAGTGACACTACTTTAAAACAAATATGATACGCCCCAAATGTGAATGGTGGCTCACCTCCCTTAGCAACCCATGAATTTACAACACTGACAACTGCTAATAATGACTGCTACTGTTAACAAACAGACATAATGGTCAAATGGACAATAACGCACAGTTGTGTGATGGTCTTGTGATTTAGGAATAGACGATTTGGCAACAAGCCTTGAAGAGGTCAGTTATAGAGTTTCCAAAAGCTATAAGAGTTTAACCCTCAAAGACCCAAACGGCTGCGGGCGACCAAAATCTTCGAGTGATGAAATGAAATGTTTAATAACTTTTGAACCACTAAACCTAGCAATACGATGAAATCATTCAGGGAAAATGCAGTTTGTCATCTTTTCATGGTCATCGGATATAACTCATTTGGACATTCAGAGGTTCAACAGTGAATGTGGACACAATGTCATCTTTTGCAACATTAATTCACCAGTAAAACCCATGTAGTGGCTAGAGATATTTGTTTTTACATTCAGTTATTGATGTCTTTACTGAAAAAGTCACCTTTTCTTAGTTTTTTCTCTGTTTCTGATATAATAACCTTAGAATTTACTCTGAGCTTTTATTAACATCTACATGGTCAGTAAATTAAGTAATGGAAAATACCTGATTTTCACTGAAAAAATGCAAAATACAGAGGGCAATATTATAATAAACGGAGATAAATTACTTAAGAAAGGTTAAATAGAGAGAAAAAGTAATTTGGGAACTGCCACAAAACTAGCACTGAGTCTGTATGAGTTTAAGAAAATGCACTGGTAGGATGCCAGAGAAAACAATCAGGTTGATACATTGTTCAATACAGTGTCATATTCTTTGAACCTCGACTACAAACAGCTGAGAAGGAGGAACCTCAGCCGCTTGTAACTCTGAGTCAGAGCAATCATGTATTTCACAGTTACATTATACATGTGTAAAGTAAGGTATAAACACATATATCATGAGTGCTAAAGTTACAGACAGGTTTGGTTATAATGATCAAAGCAATAACAATTAGAAAAGCACTTGGAGAGAGCAGACCTCCACCAAGGCAGATCCTACCCCCCACCCCCCCCACCCCACACACACACACCCCATAATTTAATCATTTGTTCCTTGCGCCAGTATCAACATTTCCTGAAAATTTCATGAAAATCCATCCATAACTTTTTGAGTTATCTTGCTAACAGACAAACAAACAGACAGACAAACAAACCCCAATGAAAACATAATCTCCGCCGTTACACTTGGCAGAAGTAATAATAATCTCATTTCCAATTGCTGGCAGTAAGATGAATACAAGAAATCCAAATCCACAATGTGATATTGGCATGTAATAGCACTAAGCGTGTTATAAACTGAAGTGGCCCCTTTTTCTACAGGGTGGGGAAGCAAAATTTACAATGAACATTTAGTTGTTTTTTCTCAGCAGGCATTACGTCAATTGTTTTGAAACCAAACATATATTGATGTCATAATCATACCTAACACTATTATCCATACCTTTTCAGAAACTTTTGCCCATATGAGTAATCAGGAAAGCAAACGTCAAAGAGTGTGTGATTTGCTGAGTGCACTCGTCACACCAAAGGAGATTTCAAAATAGTTGAAGTGTCCATAAAGACTGTTTAGAATGTAAAGAAGAGAATGACTATGAGCAAAACTATTACGAGAAAGTCTGGAAGTGGAGGAAGCAACAAAAAACGTACCAAAGCTTTTATTAAAGCTCTCAAATCCAAAATCCTAAAGGATCCAACCAAATCCATGAGAAAAATGGCAATTGAACTTGAGGTAGACAACAAGACCGTTAGAAACCGTTTGAAGTTAAACTCTTACACAAGAACACCAAAACACTTGTTGACAACAGCAACAAATCCAACTTTAGCAATTTTTGGGAATCATGTTTATGGCTGCCTTCTAGCCCAGATCTTAACCCTCTGGGTTATGCTATTTGGGGCATTTTAGAACATGCTACCAATAGAACATCACACAGCAATGTCGACTTTCTTAAAGATACTATTAAAGAAGAATGGGGAAGTTGTCACCCGAATATTTGAGGAACACTTGCGCAAGTTTCAGGAAGCATGTGAAGGCAGTTACTGAGAAAGAAGGAGGACACATAGAATAAAAACATTTTCTATTATGTAAATTTTCTTGTGGCAAATAAATTCTCATGACTTTCAATAAACTAATTGGTCATACACTGTCTTTCAATCCCTGCCTCAAAATATTGTAAATTTTGCTTCCCCACCCTGTACACAGACACAGTCAAATGAATCCAAACTTCAGTTAGCAGACAATAAAATGTCAAATTAGCACACACACAAACACAATAATAATCAGTAACCAGGATACTACTATTTGTCTGTGTTCCATGTAAACTCCATACAATATGATCAAACCAGGATAAGCCTCATATCCAGGATACTAGTGGTCTTGTAAACACAGTCATTGCAAGAGTGACTGATTGTGCAGCTCCCTGAATAATATTATATCATACGTTTTTTTTCTGTTTTTGAAGAAGACATACCTTGCCTGATGGGTGAATGCTACTTTTAGGACTATAAACCTGTGGGAAAACTAAAGAGAAAGTAATACTCTACCACCTCACATCTAAAGTACATGTTTCTGGCATAACTAAATAAAAGTCAGACAGTTTCTGGAGTCATACCTGTTCTTCTTGTCAGTATTTAATTTCCCTCCATCCACCTCTGTGTCATCCTCTGTTGGGCTCTGAGGTTCAGAACGTGGAAATGCTGTTTTCAGGGTGTCCACGATGGCATTCACCACAATCTGCACACACAAACATGCAAAGTGGTTACATACAGTTTGCTACTCATGAAATCAGGTGTTACAAATATGTGAAATAATGAAATATTCAGGACAAAACCTTGTCTATTCGTGATGTTATGAAAGGTTTCTTGACAAAGGCGATCCTTGCATCTGTATTCAGAGCCAGAAACTCCTGCATCTCTTCACTGTTGGCTATTTCAGGGATGGCACAGAGTTGCTGTAAAAGCAAAAAAAATATTAACCTACAACCTCAAAGAGAAAAAATATAAAACAAATATTAATGTAACAATGCATCAAGTTACTGACTTTTAGAAATGTCTCCAGCAGTCCTTTCCTGGCCTCTATCTTGTCACTGTCCATGTTTCCAAATGGCATATCTGGAAATATTTTCTTTGGACCTTTCACACCTGAGCCACAGTAATAAAAAGACAAATAAAACAACAATCCTGTGAGCAATACAAATATTTCACCCATAAGTGTATGAATCTCCTTGAGCCAGATGTGAGCTGCAGTTTGCAAATAAGGCCACGAGTGAGCACAACACTGGTCATTTTTACTGACTTATTTTAAGATCAGAAGAAATATACTGACTTTATGCACCATGTTGTGAATTCAACTATTTCAGCAAAACACACAGGTAAATACAGTAAAACATATGCAGGGTATCTGCAGGTTTGAGGAAGTTGATATAACAAGGCCCATTGTACTTAATATGTAAAATGTTACATCACCTTCCTTTTTATTATTTTATTTTTTATTTAACCTTTATTTACCCAGGCAAACAATTAAGAACAGATTCTTATTTACAAGTGCAGCCTGATCAAAGAGCAATGGCTCCTTGGGGGGTAGGGGTGAGGAGGCTAAAAGTAAAAATAAGGTTAAACAATTACAAAAACAAACAGTTAATAAATTAATATATCACAGCAATAACAGTGAGACATGTACAAGACAAATATTCAACAGGTGCAACAGTCAACTAAAATTTGTTCCAGGTTTTGCTTAAAAACAGTGAGAGATGTGAAGACAGTGAGTTTGAGGGTGTTTTGTAGCGTTCCAGTCGTTAGCTGCTGCAAATCGGAAGGCGCTGCAACTGAAAACAGTGCGGGCTTTGGGGATAGTGAGTTTGATGAGCTCACTGGACCTAAGATTGAGTGCAGAATGGGAGATCATAGTTACTGTCTTGATCCAGTCTTAACCATGTTTCAATCCAGCTAATGCCACATTTCCATTCCTTGGTGACTAATGTTTCTGCTACAGACACTGAAGCTGTTAAAGCTCATACTTGAACCCCTCCATCCATGAATGATTGCTGGAGGCTCCACTCCATTATGATCAAATGATCAGCACTTAATTACATTAATTTTTTTTACAAAGATTTGCAAAGCAAATATAAGAATATCATTTGTGGAATTTTTACCTTTGGACCTTTGAGTGCCAGATTTAAGGATTAATGATCAATTGTAAGGATGATTAAGGGCTTACTTTAGGACAATCACATTTAAGATTTTTTAAGGATCAATCATTAATGTGCCATTGTATCTTTAAAAGTCACAACTGTTCACTCTGACATTTTTTACTGTCACACAAACTGCAAACTGAACACAACTGCGTATGAGTAGGTCTCGTATATACAGGGTGTCCCAAAAGAATTGACATCATTTGAGATGTCCATATCGGAATGACTATATGATCAGGAGAAATGATACTTAATAGGATTCATTTTGGGCATAAAATGTTTTATTCTACGAGTTTCAAACAAAAAATTCTGGGGGATGGTAATTTTATAATGTTCCAAACTTATTACAAATGTTCACTGTGTGCGAGAATAAGAAAAGAATCACTGAGGCTCTGGAAAATGTTACACAAGACATGCTGTAAGAAATGTGGCAGGAACTCCACAACCGACTTGATGTGTGCCACGTCACAAGCAGCGCACACACTGAACATTTGTAATAACTTTGGTACATTATAAAATTACCATCCAACAGAATTTTTCATTTGAGATTTGTAGAATAAAACATTTTATGTCCAATATAAATCCTATTAAGTATCATTTCTCTTGACCATGTAGTCACTCTGATATGGACATCTCAAATGATGTCAATTTTTTTGGGACACCCTGTACATTTAATAATTTATTCACACTGGAGGAAGATCTGGAAAGTGGCTCATAACATGCAGCTGTGTTTATTTTGTAGATGGTTACAATTGATTTTAGGTGACAATAACAGTAAATCGTGCTGCTGTCACACAGACTATAACTTACCAAGACTTGTTGATATGTTCAAGTGAAGATTACACATACTACAGCGGTGTGTGATACTTTGTAACTCATGTTTCAGCAGTGTTTCACTGTGGTGGTTAAACTGAACAACACTTATGTTAAATGAACTGCTGTTAGGGTTTGAATGTTGTGTTTTCATTTCAGACTTCCATTTTGGCAAGTTTAACTTGAGGCATTTAAAGCTATACTGTACGATCTGGCAATTTTACACTTTTCTTTTGTAATCTTAAAATGCTCCTAATAAATGTGTGGCAAACTAAAATGTAAAAGGAATCCACCAGGTTTTGAAACTCAAAAATATTTAACTCTCATATATTTCTGATAAGTCAATTACTTTATTCGATCAGAATAAAATGATTGGGCGAGCTTCCTGTCTGTCATCCATTGCTGCGTCCCACATCAGTTACAGGTGCCTCTGAACCTGACTCCATTAACCTGTGTCATTTGCACTGCTCCTGCTGTCAAGGAGTGTGAATGGATAGGATTCAAATGCATGGTGCTGAAGGAAAAAAACTGATTTATTTACAGAAACAACAACCAAGGGTAACAGACAGAAACACTCCATGGCAGCAGTCAGAGTCCGGTGTGTGAAGGATGGTGATAAAGTCCGGGTTAATGTGGGGGGATGAGGTGCAGTGACGACAATGATCCAGCACTGCACAGGAACAGACAAAACCCTTCAATAAAACTTCAAATGAAAAAGGAGCCACGGCTGCACACCAGGTGGATGATGGTGTGTCTGATTGTTGAGGGAGGGGTCCACAGCCACACCGAAGTGGACCATGACACCTCTGCCTCTACCTCCGCTTCTCATTGTGTGCGTCAAGGGAGGAGTGGAGCAGGTCAGGCAGGGGGAAGCGGGCGGGACTTTGGAGGGAGGCGAGCTGTTCATATGCAAATTTTGCTGTGCGACATGCTAGATCGGTAGGTATAGCTTTAAGTGAACCTATCAGTCTTTCTTTCAAATAATTCTGATTTTGCTGTTTTTTATGCTACTGATGTTGCATCTTTGACCCGTACTTATTGCTACTGCATTGTTGCCTTGTGTGTCCTCTTACCTTTGATGAGTTTCCGCAGTTCTGCCTTCTCTTCCAGTCGTGTTTGCAGGTTTAGGAACTCACTGTATCGCCTGTTGACCATGTGATAGGCTACTGGCTGAACTGGTGATGGATTCTCACTGCCAGTCAATGCAGAGTCTGAGTCCTCAGAGCCTGGCTGGATGCTTATCGAGTTGTCGCATCCCATCGCTGTCTCATACTGAAAATACAACATAGCAACACACTGTGGGTCAGCCTGCTCTGTTGGATACTGGATATTGATGTTCATGTAATGACAAACATATGGTACACCTCTAGAGCTAAAAAAGTGTAAGAAGCCTGTACTTACTTTCAAACTATACTGTAAATGCAATAGACTGTCATGTTAGCCATAATACCTTATTAAAAGAACACACAAATTAATTACAGCAGAGGGAAATTTAGTATATGCAAGATGCAAATTGTGCGATAGAAAAAAATTAAACAGTACTATATTATACTTGTTCATATTGTTGCTTAATAAATCACTCTCTTTATCATCTGTCATCTGTGATTTTTAGTCAGGGAAATTGCATGAAGCAAAAACAAACATTGTAAAACAGAAAAGTCATTTTGAACAGGAAATGTTTGTGTGCAGTGTGCGTTTATCTTAAACCATTTCTTCACTGAATTGAGATAACTATTATTTCATCCTGTTATATACACCATTACCATGATATGAAATTATACACAGGGTGGGGGAGCAAAATTTACAATATTTTGAGGCAGGGATTGAAAGACAGTGTATGACCAATTACTTTATTGAAAGCCGTGAGAATTTATTTGCCACAAGAAAATTTACATAATAGAAAATGTTTTTATTCTATGTGTCCTCCTTCTTTCCCAATAACTGCCTTCACACGCTTCCTGAAACTTGCGCAAGTGTTCCTCAAATATTCGGGTGACAACTTCTCCCATTCTTCTTTAATAGTATCTTCCAGACTTTCTTGTAATAGTTTTGCTCATAGTCATTCTCTTCTTTACATTCTAAACAGTCTTTATGGACACTCCAACTATTTTTGAAATCTCCTTTGGTGTGACGAGTGCATTCAGCAAATCACACACTCTTTGACGTCTGCTTTCCTGATTACTCATATGGGCAAAAGTTTCTGAAAAGGTATGGATAATAGTGTTAGGTATGATTATGACATCAATATATGTTTGGTTTCAAAACAACTGACATAGTGCCTGCTGAGAAAAAACAACTAAATGTTCATTGTAAATTTTGCTTCCCCACCCTGTATATGTGCTCACCCTTACCTAATTAAAATGAATAAAATAGACAGTCTCTTGCTCTCACTGTAGCAATTATTTAAGCAGCTCCTTAAATACACACTTGAGGCACCATTTTCAAACTATAACAATTTTTGAGTACAGTTTATGGCATCACTATTCACCTCTGCACACCAGAATAAGCAATAACAATCAGACAGAGGTAAACGGATACAGATGTGGCCATCTCCTTACTTTGATTGTGTAGAGAGTGTAGGGGTGCGAGCCAGTGCCGCGGTGCTCCTTGGCTGTGATGGTGCCCGTGATGCGGAGGTTCTGGATGATGACTGGACCATCAGGGCTGCTGAGCGGCTCAAAACTAAATGATGGCATGGGGGATGAGCCCTGCAATGGACTGATAACAGTTAACTCACTGGGGCTCCCCAGTGAGCTGACAGTCTGCTCTATGCCCAGAAGGAGCTCTCGGCTTGGATTAAATGAAGGCGACACACCCTCTCTCTCCAGGTCCTGGAGGCTGCTGGGAGAGGGTGCACTCTCTGCTGCCTTTAATAATGAAGACCCACAGCCACTGGGACGCTCTAGTGGTTGTGAATTTACCAGGACTTTAGGGCAGGAGCCATCCACTCCATTGGTGTCAACATCCAAGTCTACCCCATTGTTTTTGGCAGAAGGGGCACATTCCTTCTGCCTGTCCTCCAGGCCTTCATCTTGGCCAATCATGACCAGAGAATCAATGGAGCTTCGTTTATATTCAGTCAAAGGAGAGTCCAGATCGGAGTCGTTTTCTCGGTAAAATGGGTTTGACTTACTTCCTCTCAAGTAATGCCTTAAAAAAGGTTGAGTTGGTTCTTCTTCCTCAGTGTTCTGTGGACCATCCAGCTCCTCAGAGTCAATCACATCATAAGCAGCCAGTTCAGGTGTAGCAGTCTCTACATCGTCCAGCATTTCAGTCTCTGCCTCAATATTCGTCTGAGGTATGTTAACGGTCTCTTGCTGGGGAGGAAGCTCACATTCAGTTGGTGCTGCTGGCACCAGTGGCAGGGCTGAAGTTTGTAGTTCTTCCACAGCTGCTTTCCGCTGCACGCTGGACTTTCCAAATATTTCAATCATAAAGAGGTTCAACCAGTCAGGGTCAGATAATTTGTCTATGAGAGGGAGCAGGACGTTGCAGGTAATGAGTTCTCCTACAACAAAACGTCCAGTCCGGGTCTCCAAGTGAGGGGATGGTACCAAAATATGCAGCAATAAATCTACAAAAGCTCTGGTGTAGTTTACTTCCACAGCATTGCTAGACATTGCAAGATG
This sequence comes from Sphaeramia orbicularis, assembly GCF_902148855.1. Classification (NCBI taxonomy): domain Eukaryota; kingdom Metazoa; phylum Chordata; class Actinopteri; order Kurtiformes; family Apogonidae; genus Sphaeramia; species Sphaeramia orbicularis. The sequence continues at coordinate 4,240,489 of NC_043969.1, read as the reverse complement.
AGGTGCGGTAACTGTGGAATATGCTTTCCACAACTGCTCCTTGTCGCTGCTCCACTTCACGCTCAGAGGCTTCTGCTGCTCCATCACCACCTCCTTGGCTTTGAGGAAGTCCTGCAGGTGACATCCGAACAGGTCGAGGATCTTCTGGGTCAGCTCCTGCATTCACAGTCACCTGTTAAGTAAATCTGATGACAAGCTTTTCCACTAGAACCATTACTAACTGATTTTAATAATGATTATGGATTTCATCATGTTAATTAAAACTTGGTTCATGACTAACCTAAAATAATTAGTTTTTATATTTATTTATTACTTGAATTTACTTCATATTTATTTAGTTTTACAAGAAATTTATTCATTTTCATTTAGTTCTGGTGTTTACAGTTTTATGAGGAAACCCTTTCTGAAAGAATGCATGACACCAAATACGATTTATAAAACTAATATCTATCATTATTACTTAAGGTGCTGAAAGTCACAAAACCAGTTCATTCTTGTACATCATGATCCATTAACATTAGGAATAAAATTTAAATGAGGCAGATTTTACTTGCAATAAAAATTTTTTTCAGTGCTGTTTCTGGAATTGTGGGGTTTTTTTTTAATTTATGTTTCATGTCGTGTCAAGAAAGTTGGTTTTATTTTTAATTCAGATGGTGAACTTTTAGTTTATTATAACGGGTTTGTCTACAAGCACAAGTCTTTTTAATTGAAATTAGAGCTGTCTGTGGGAAAAAAAGCACATTTGGTGTTGTTAAAACTTAGTTAAATTTTTTTTTCCAATATTTTTTGTTCAAATAAAAAAGGATTATTCTCATCATGATTGAAAGCTAAAAGGAGCAGACTCCCCTATAAAACATGAGAAATCAACAGGGTGGCTCCCTGCGATAGTGCCTCCTCTCTGTTGTTTTATGGTCCCCCCCATGCTCAGCCTGTTTCTTTCCTGTATTTCTTTGTCTATTTCTTTTTGTTTTATTGTATTTTATGGGTATTAACATTAGGTACATGGGTGGCGGGGTGTGTGTGTATGTGTGTGTGGTGGTATTGGGGTGTACTGATTTTGTATGAAAAAGCACTTTATGCTACATTTCATTTTATGAAAAAGTGCTACATAAATAAAGATTGATTGATTGATTGATTGATTGATTGATTGATTGATTGATTGATTGATTGATTGAACAGATCACTTTCACAAAGCAGTGATTTTTCCTCTGATGTCATGCTCAAATGCCCTACACTGTTGTGTTCATGCCACTTAGATGCAGGGAATGTGGCAAATTTTCTTCAAGTACTTTTTTACTGATTGATCAGCAAAAATGGTGAAAATCATCAGGGTCACTAGTCCATATTTCAAGGTAAAACAATAAATTTGTGTATATTTGACCTATTAAGTACAGTTAGACAACAGCAAAAGTTAGCATCCTACCCCTTTCAGTTCTGATTATTGTTTGAGAGAATAGGGAAAGTATTGTTTAATTTGGAAGTAACTGTCTGTTTTTCTGTTTTCACTCAAGCACTTGACACATAGTTTTGTGTTGAATGTAATGTATGAACATTATACCAAAATATGTTATATAACGTCATACTAGAGCATTTCTGCTTCAGGATTTACATTGTAAATTGTAATGGAAAATTTTACATGTTAACCTTGGTACACTCTAAGAAATCAACACCCATGTGGTTTCTCAGAAATGGTATTGCGCATCCTCCCATCTGCCCAGCAACCACCTTGTATAAAACCTACAGTATGTGTGAGCTTTTTTCGGGAAGCTACTCTGTTCAGACTACTGTGTGTACTTAGTCAGATTTGCTCCTTCTGCTACAGAATAAAAGAAACACAAAGACAATTCAACTCAGATCAGTCAGTTTCTCTTCTCATCCTGTATAAAGGATAAACTCCCATAACAAAATGTAATTATATCTATAAATGTGCGTCAATATTTCAGAATTAACTGACACCTTTTTTACTGCATCATGTAACACTATCAAACAGAACTGTTAAATGTGGTTTAATGTCTAGCTGTTTTCAAACGTAATTAACAGGTTATCAGATATATTATTTGCCCTTCACTATCCCTTCTCTTTTCAGTTTCTGATCAATTGGTATGATTGGTAAGACGATTATATATCACATTCCCTATGTTTATACAACAGTATAAGAGGAGCTACATTTCTGATAACTTTAACCATCACACACTGATATACAGAACTGTCACTTCCTTACTATATGTATGTTTTGAATGAGTTATTACACTGGGTTACAAAAAAATGTTTTTTGCAAGTTGTCTAGGTTTTTTCAACTGAATTAGGACCATTTTGCACCACTAAATCCAAAAATGACATCTGTTTTTCTCAATCAGGTCAGGTTTTTTTGCTAATTTGATTTTGAAAAATCTGATCTTCTCACAAAATTGATTACATTTTTGCGACTTTATCAGTTGATTTTTTATATAGTTCTCACCCAAAATAGATTTTAAGAGAAAAAAAATCATTTTCTAACAGGATTCCTGTTAGGTACAATGGTGTATTCACCGCAGATGTAGCAGAATACTTCAGGCTTATTTTTGCAAGATCTTCTAGTCGAAGCCATTTCATTCACCTGTAATATTAAAAAAACCATTAATCATAAATTGGCAAAAGTAAAATCTTCAGAACTCGTTTATTGCAAGAAATATGAAAGAATTTTGTATCATATGATGTGAAAATGCCCATAAATGTAAGCAAAAATGTTAAAAACCCAATATGTAGCATAGCTCATAAAGTTGACCTGATTGAACAAAATGAATGTGATTTTTGGATTCAGCACACCAAAATTATCCTAAATCAGCTCAAAAAACTTAAACAATAAATTTGTTGTTGACCAGTGTTATCAATTATGGTTTGTTGTCAAATCATTATATACTGCTCATATGTAATGCATACAAAACCCATTGTTCATTTTGAATAAAAATGAACAAAACTTTTTTATGGATCTGGATAAACTCTATATGTTTTAGTGTAGGCCATATTCAATGGGTTTATTTTATACATTTACATGACCTTAACCCAGTTTGAAAAATGCATGTCAATAGTGACCGTTTAGCTAGTGATTTTCAGTATCTTTGCCTTTCCATGTCACACAGAGCAAAACAGATGGTTTTTGAATAACAGTACCTTCCTGTCAACCTGTCTTGCACGGATTTTCAGCTCCATGGCCATAGAAATCATGGCATCTTGAACCTCCTTTTCAAAACCACTCTCAGAAGACACAGTAGTATACCAAGAAGCCACAAAATCCCTGATGATTTTCCTGACTGTATTATGAATCTCCTGGTCCAGGTCCTGCTCATCCTTCACAGAGTATGGAACCTGAAAATTTTGGAAAATTGTAAAAGTTGTAAATAGGAATTAAAAGGGGAAATTTGGGCTTGTGTTTCTCAAGGCTGCAATTACATTAGTCTATTATCTTTACATTTACCTGCTCAAGGGTGATAAACCTCTCCAGATGAACCATGTTGTTGGACTCTAGGACAGCCTGTGAGCCAAGCCAGCCACCAAGTACAACCAGCAGGCTGGTGAACACACACAGCAGCCAGATGTTAACCAGCAGGTGAAACAGCACCAACCATGCCAGCAAAACACCAAAGCCCAACAAGCTTCTCTGTCCCAAAACTTCAGTCATGGTGAGAGGCTACTGAGTGGACTGCCACCCTCAGGAAGAGATGTGAGGATCAGGGACACCAGAGAGACATCTCACCTTAAAAAAACAAAACAAAAAACACACTATTATTTTTACAGTCAGTACAGAGCAATGTGATAAAGTAATATACAAAAATACTCTCAATCATTTGTTCCATATATCAAAAATCATAATCAATCAATCAATTCTTATTTTTCATCATTTGGAATATGCTTTGTGTTTTTTCACACATGCAAGCAGCAAATTTGCACCCAACCTTCACCCAGTATGACAACACTTTATAACTAATCTTGACAAAAACACAAAAGAGAATAAAGGAAATTTTGGTAATTACAGTTTTTTCTGGATATACAATGTAAACTGTCTCATAGCCAAAAAAGTGTGTCTTGATAGGAGACTACATCAGAATCTAGTATTATTAACAAAAAAATGTAACTGTAAAACGGATTACGGTATGAAGGAATGTGCTATTTAAGCCCAGGAGGGCATTACAACAAAAAAGTGTAGGCTATTTTTGGTTAACAGTTCCAATGCCAGTGAATATTTTTGAATGACAGTAACACAAACAAGGAGAGAGAATCTGACACAGGATGGAGGTAATTACGTGAAAGACTTGACAAACATGAGAAGATTCAATCCAAAAGAGATGATATGAGACACTATAAAAATTCACATTGTAGGCTTACTTTTATTTTATTTTCAAGCTCAGAAGTGTTTGTAATTAGGCTAATATTTTACATTCGTTAGAATCACAATTATGCTGATAAATGAAAGGAGAAAAATATTAAGATGGTGGTAAGAATCTTTTACTTGTTGAGTAGAAAATCTAAAATGTAATATTCCTTAACTGCACAAAAAATGTATTATATAGCCTAGTGATATCTAGTAGAAAACCGGGATTAAGTATTTTGCATTTATATCTCTGCAGCTAAGAAAGGAAAAGAAACCCAAGCACTTCACCAATGTTGTCCCTGTTTTGCTATAGTACGTCTATGTTGTTCAAGTAAAGACAAGGTTTTAGACAATAACACAAGCCAGAGATAATGTAATATAACAGCAAAGGCCATAATACCAGAATCTGACCGAAACCAATAAAACAACAGTAAAAGTGTTTGAGCTAATTCACTGATTCCACAGATGTTTATGCTAGCGGCTAGCCGTTACACGACGCCTCCGTTTTAGTGAATGTTTTCCAACAAGACGGATTAAATACTTACATAATCACACTACATATTTATATGTAATTATCAATCCTAAGAGTCTTAACTTGGTTTGTGACTGCTGACTAGTCTTATCGCCGAGTCGTATCGTTATCAGCTGCATTCAGACAAAATGACACCAAACTCCGTTAAGAAACGTGTCACTGTAATGTTGATTTGTGGTAGGGCATGAGCAGACACGATTAATATACAGTTAGCAGACATATTCCTTTATAATATAGAATAATTGAATATTCGGCATAGAATACTTTTAATCTACAGTCTTTATTGTGAAATTACATGCATTTAATGTGGAGGAATATATGCTAGTTACTCTTCCTGTCTCCACCCTTTACGGTTAATTAAAGCGACAGAAAAAGCCGAACGCGGAGTGGTGTCAATGGACAAATTAATCAAATAAATGCTTGCTATTTTACTGCTTAGATGCCGAAGTTACAAAAAAAAAAAAAAAAAAAAAAAAAAGAAAAAAAAAAAAGCCTTCAGACTTTGATAAGACTTTCAGTAATGTGTAGGTGAACCTATATAAGGTGTCACTACCCATAGCCACCTAAAAACATATGTTTTCTTAAGGAGGTTCGTCTGTTTGGCTCGGACCTTTACGCGTAGGCATCATGAGCCCAGTTCTCACGACACAGACGTTTGTAGTGACACACCTACAATGGGAGCGACTTTTAGATAATTTTTTTCATAAAACAAGAGACTAAATTGTACCTACCGTGGCTGTAAGAAAACAGAGGCAGGTCTCATGAGCCTCGGTTTGATGACATCTCCGTGTTTTTGTTGTTTACTTCCTGTATAGTGACGTAGATACTGCCTCATATCCAAAATGAGGCTTTTGAAACACTACTGTAAATAATAAATAAACACAGTATACTCATGTGCACTAAAATGATCCGTGTCGGTGTATTACAATTGTATGTAATATTTCTGGATTATATGACTATATATTTTGGTGGGTGCAAAACAGTTCCACCGTTTGAGAAAACTGATCCAAAAAATCAGCGTCAGCAACGTGGATACGATCATTTGCTTTTGTCTGTAAATTCTTCTGAAAATACGATATATGACCATGTTATTTCAGAAATTATTAGTCCTGAAACTCTTTTTCTCAAGTTTCACTTTGAGATGCAGTTTGGTTTTGTTTGCAAGCCTAACAGCAAAGAAATGAAAGTGGAAGTTAGTTGGTTGTTTGGTGATTTTCTTTTGATAGTTTCATAATGCATGATCTAGAATTAATGTGCAGCAAATTTATTAGACCATAACCCAATGTAAGGATTATCCCACAGCCATCCTAAATTAACAACATTGGTAATTACCAAAATCATTCATGATATTTCTGTGATGGTTAATATACCAGTATATAGAAGCTCTTCAACAAAAATTATATTTTTAATGCTAAAACATAATAATTATTGTCATCCCTTAATTTTCACAATTACTCTGTTACAAAAAACAGTAAATAAATAAATAAATAAAATAAAATAGTCAAGTACATTATTACTATTTCTTCATTAAGATGACAAATAAAAACTATCTGCTTGCTTTCCTGAACAGAAAAAAAAAATAGTTTTAGAGGTAGAATGTTCTACTTGGTTCATTTCTGACTTTTCAGAGAAGCCCAGTGAGCCAGCTCAACTTTGGAAATTAAAAGATGAATTGAGTTTGACATTTCTATTCCTGTTGAAAATGATAAAACATTGATCGCTCACTGACAATGAAAGTCTGCATGCATCTTAATGCTGAGTGGTCTCTGAGACAAATAGGGAAAGGTGGTCTAATACATTTGTTAAGGGCTTTATATTGACCTGCTGTTCCTCTGTCATGTTATCTTTGTGCTATTTCACATGTCATCAGCTCAACTTTTCTATATTTATACATCTACATTTCTAAAACTGCCTTCTTGTAGATTTTTGAAGACCATAAATGTGCAGAATGTTGAGCTGTAATTTTCTGTGTGAAACCCCCCAGGACTTACCCAGTGCAGGAGTGTAATGATCTGAATCTGATAGTATTTGACTGTCAGACTATGCGTACAACTGGAGATAAGTGCAGAACCTCAGACGGACGCCACATTAGCATAGCCTGGATAAGCCTAAATGCCACATACATGACCTTTTTGTGGACTTAAAGGTAACAGCCAGAGTGGATTATTGCACAAGTTAGGGTTAAGACAAGGGATAGGGATAGGGATAGGGATAGGGGTTACTTCATTCAGTTTGTGGTCAGTTTTCAGCTAATGAGCAAATGTATTCCAGGTTTTTTCTGCAACAAGAATCTAACTTAGTACTATGTTAGGAATGCATGTTTTAAAGTAGTCCTGTTAAACATAAGCATAAATGCAAAGGGATCAACCCTTGTAGCCTAAATATTTTCTGTGTTACATACAGGGTGGGGAAGCAAAATTTACGATATTTTGAGGCAGGAATTGAAAGACAGTATATGACCAATTAGTTTATTGAAAGTCATGAGAATTTGTTTGCCACAAGAAAATTTACATAATAGAAAATGTTTTTATTCTATGTGTCCTCCTTCTTTCTCAATAACTGCCTTCACACGCGTCCTGAAACTTGCGCAAGTGTTCCTCAAATATTCGGGTGACAACTTCTCCCATTCTTCTTTAGTAGTATCTTCCAGACTTTCTCGTAATAGTTTTGCTCATAGTCATTCTCTTTACATTATAAACAGTCTTTATGGACACTCCAACTATTTTTGAAATCTCCTTTGGTGTGACGAGCGCATTCAGCAAATCACACACTCTTTGATGTTTGCTTTCCTGATTACTCATATGAGCAAAAGTTTCTGAAAAGGTATGGATAATAGTGTTAGGTATGATTATGACATCAATATATGTTTGGTTTCAAAACAATTGACGTAGTGCCTGCTGAGAAAAAACAACTAAATGTTCATTGTAAATTTTGCTTCCCCACCCTGTATGAATCCAGAAAGGCTTAGTGCTACTTTTGTGGCAGTTCACAAATGAATTTTTCTCTCTATTTAACCTTTGTTAAGTGATTTATCATCATTTATTATGATATTATTATCTGTATTTTGCATTTTTCTGTGTAAATCATGTATTTTCCTCTATACAATTTACTGATTGGGGTGGGATTAAATAAGTTTTTCTTATTCCCACTCCTTTTCGAGTGTAAATGAATAATTTTGGTATTTTTGAACTTGCATGTATTCTGTAGATGCTCGAAATAAACAAATAAATGAATGAATGAATTGTGTGGATGTTCATAAAAGCTCAGAGTAAATGATATAGAGGTTATTATATCAGAACAGAGAAAACTGAAGAAAAGGTGACGTTTTCAGCAAATGTATCAATACATGAACATTAAACAGGTGTCTCCATCCACTGTCATTTTGTCAAACTCTACGGGTTTTACTGGTGAATCAATGTTGCAGAAGATGATGGTGTTTCCACAGTTACTACGGAGCCTCTGAATGTCCAAATGGGTCATATCTGATGACCATGAAAAGATGACAAACTGCATTTTGCACCAAATATTTACATGCATTGGTAAGATTAGTGGATCAACAGTTATGGAACATTTTAGATCAGCAGATACTTTTGATTGCCAGCAGCTATTTGGGTTTTTGAGGGTTAAGAGACTGTCACTTTATGTTTCTGTCTATGCACATGCAGATTGAACATAGATACAACTTATCAACAGTCAGTGTATGTAAGTACTTTGACACAAGTACTTTAGCACAGTACAGTCATTACCAAGTACAGTTTTGAGGTACTTGTACGTCCATTATTATACCTTATACCTCTACTCCATCACTTATATTACTAGTGGCTTGATTGGTTGGCTGCTTAGTAGATTTAGGTTATATAAAATGAAAATCAAGTGCTTAATTATATTGTATTATTAGACTACCCAACAGTATAAACAGTTGTTCAAATGAGCCCCACCATACCATAAACCTAATGAATGATTACATATTAATGTATCAGTAATAATGATTATAATCGAAATTACTCACTTTTACTCCAAGCTGTTGAAACATACCAAGTTATAATATGAAAATGAAAACATTTGTTCTTGACTGTCCATTTCCATAGTCTAACTCAGCTGTTAAATCTATCAATTTGTTCCTTTTATTCCATTAACTCATTGTGTTATTGTCTTTTATTAGTGTATTTATCCCATTTTACTTGTTCTTAGTTCTTTTATTTGCTCATATGTATTTTAATATTAGTAGTTTTTAATTGTCTAAATTTTAGAATTCTTAATCATTATTTTATTTCATTCCAATCTCTGTTTGTTCTGTCTTACATGTCATGGCATCTTTTTCTCTTGCTAGCTTTTTTTTTTTGGCAACAATTTGTACGTCACACTGTGCACTTCATTTCGGTTCCAGCTTGGAATGACATGTTCTATGAATCCCATGTATTAGATGTGCACGTGTATGTATGACGCATGTATTATTGGTATATCTGTATCTGGGAGTTATAAACGTACAAGTTATGTTTGTACACCCTCTGTTCCTCCTCCACTGAGTCTGTTAACATAATAAACAATAACTACACACTACTAGACATTTGTCATCTGTGGGAAAAGTTACATCTTATGATTGTTCTGTAAATGTTCTGCTTGACTTTGCTGAGTTTCCTTCATCTGTATGTTCATCTGACCAGGCAACAATATACAAATTCATCACCTTTACCTCATTAGTTCAATGACATCTATGTGTGGCTACATTATGACAAAAATATGAAATAAATCCTGCCTCCAATGCAAGTGATACAAGCATATTAACTGAAAAATTCAAATACAGACATGATCTGCTCCTTTATAAAACATGAAGTTGGAGGTAAATTTTGCAGCTTGATGCTGAAAATCTCAGGACTTCCCTCAAAGTTAAAAAAAGAAGTACATTTGTAAGTTTTCATAAAAGTAACTATTTAGCATCTAACATAGAACAGAATCAAGAAATACAGTCACTGATGAAGTAGGGAAAATGAAACAGCTTTTTTTTTCCATCCTTGCTTTCACTTTCATTTACTGTGCCCTATAAAATCTACCTTTGGAATATTTTCTGGTGGACACACAAAGAGGCAACTGAGAGCAAGTGCTTTAATGTTGACAGCAAGGAGGATAATATTTTACCAGTAAGTATGAAAAACGAGCAGAATAATTGTGCAGAGACTATTATACACAAGTATTTCAGCAAAATGTAATGCAGCTGTAGGTCGGTATTTTTGGGCACCACTGAATGAGCACAGATATTGAAATGAGTGAAGATGGAGGAAATGAGGTATGCTGATGACTAGTATAACCTCACTAATCTGATTTGTTCAGTGTGGTTGATTCTCGAGCCGGTGTGGGAAAATATTTCTGGAAGACCAGAGGAGCCACACAGTCTCCTTAAATGACACTGTGTTCAGTTTCACACTCTCAGATGGAGACACAGTGAAATTTGAGTTTTATCAGGGACAAATGTTGCTTTTTTTTAGTCATGCATAGGCTCACAACGACTTACGAGACACTACCTCTGTTAAAGGTGAGTGGAATCTAGTCCACTGTGATCTGCCTCTATTTAAAAACTTTAACTTTATTTTTAAACCACATTTCATGTAATATTTTGGCATGTAATATAATGAACTAATTTTTAATTTTAATTCTGTGTTTTTTGCTAGGTTTCCATTTCCTCTCATAGTGGCAGGAGCAGTAAGTCTACACTGTGGAGCTCCATCCTGAAGATGATTCCTCACATGGCACTGTGCAAATTCTGTAAGTACAAAGCTGCTTTAATGGGTGTTTTTAAGTCTGGTATTGTTTTTGTGATCTTTTGTCATTTTCATTGTTTTATTTTGGTGTTTTATATTTCACATGCTTATAAAATCCAAGTGGAAAAAGTATTTAGATCCTTCACTTGAGTAAAAATACATTTTATTGAAAATACTGAACTTGAAGTGGTTTTCCATTTACATAGGTAAATGAATTTAATGTTTTTAAACTATGTGAAGTAAAAGTCACTGCGCAGTAAAATGATCTAGGATGTTTTTGGATTTATAGTGCTGTTGCATTTTGCTACTATATAAGTTTGAGGTCATTTTAACCCATAAAGACCCAGTATTACTTTTGTGGCAGTTCCAGCTCCAAGTGATTCATCACAATTTATTATGATATCATCTTCTGTATTTTGTGGTTTTTCAGTGAACATCAGGTATTTTCCTATATTTAATTTATTGATCATGTAAATGTTCACTAAACCCAGATTAAAGTTGAGGCTTATTACATTAGAAACAGAGAAAACTGCAGAAAAAGTGACTTTTTCTGCAAAATCTCTTGTTAACTGAACATAAACCCACATGTGTTTTACTGGTGAATCAATGTTGTAGAAGATGACAGTGTTTCCATGGTAACTACGGAGCCTCTGAACATCCAAATGAGTCTGATGACCATGAAAAGATGAATAACTGTATTTTACACCAATTACTGACATGTATTGATAGGACTAATGGTTCAGAAGTTGTTAAACATTTTAGATCAGTAGATGGTTTTGGTTGTTGGTGGCTGCTTGGGTCTTAATGGACTAATTATTGTTGATACTGTAGAATTCTAAATTAACACATTTGGTGATTCAAGATGGACAAGAAAAATATGACCCAACCAGCTGTCTGACAAATAGCGTGTGTGGCGAAAAACATTAAAACATGGAAACACAAAGTTGCTTAAAATACATAAGATTTGTACAGCATTTGAACAAAAGCACTTTGTACCATTTCAACTCTGAAAATCAGCTAAGTGCAAGCTGTGAAGTCTTATGAAAGTGAAATATGGCCTGAATATTTTTCTATAATTTGTCATTAAACAGGAGAGTTTGGTTTTGTTTGTAAGCTTCACAGTGGAGAAATGAAACTGGAAGTTCTTTTAGCTCAGTGATTCTGTTTTGGAAAGGTCATCATTCATATTATTCAGTATTTGTTTCTCATAGTGAAATATGATTTCTGTTTCTCTTAAATGGTGTGTTTGCTCTATCTATTTATCTGTCTGTCTGTCTGTCTATCTATCTATCTATCTATCTATCTATCTATCTATCTATCTATCTATCTATCTATCTATCTATCTATCTATCTATCTATCTATCTATCTATCTATCTATCTATCTATCTATCTATTATATTAACTTTGTGTAAGTTTACACAAGTCCATATGAGCCTCTTATGTCTTCTGTTAACCTTAAAGTCTTACATCATCTGCTTTATACATGTTCTTGTATGCATGCCTGTATTTATCTGACCCATATGACTCCACTTTCTCAGTCTGTATGTCGTCATTTCAGCCCACAAACAGATTTCAAAATATCCATCTTCTACTCCTGTGAGTGGTCTGTTGAATTTCTTTTCACGTTCTCCCTCAGTTCCTCTGGTTCTCATTGGGGTAGTGGTGTTTGCCTGGACTGTGACTGGGATCATCGGAGACCCTCTGTACGACTGTCTCCAGGACACAGACTACAGTGAGCTTCTCAATATTGTGGAAAAGGGGCTTCCTGCCACCAAGACCCCTCGTCATGTGGCTATCATTGGCGGAGGCATCGCAGGACTGACAGCTGCAAAGTTTTTAGAAGACGCCGGCCACAAGGTGCAACATGAAACTTCAAAATACATATTTTGTGGATGGATACTATTGAATAAAAGTGTATCTGATAAATATTTATGATGGTGATTATGTGACCCCTCCTCATGGTCAACAAGGTGACAATAATAGAAGCCAGTAACCGTGTTGGAGGACGTGTTGAGACCTTCAGGAACAGAAGAGAGGGCTGGTACGCAGAAGTGGGCGCCATGAGGATCCCCAGCTTTCATAAGTGAGTCTGCAAAGGAGTTACATACTTGTTTTCCTTTAACCCATATACCCCATTAACCCTCAAGGACCTGACCAGTTGCCAATGACTAAAAACTGATCATTTTAGATACTGATCTAAAATGTTTAATAATTTTTTAACCACTAAACATATCAATACCTTGAAATAAGTTAGGTAGAATGCAGTTTCCTAGTTTTTCACTGGCGTAAGAAATCACCCATTTGGACCTTCATGAGCTCTATTGTCCATGTAGAAATCAATCCTTTCCTGCAACATTGATTAATCAATAAAACCCAAATAATGAAGACTAGAAGACTAGAATGACAAATGACAGTGGTTATAGATGTTTGTTTTTAAGCTCAGTTAATGATATGTAAGTCTTAAGCCACCTTTCTTTTCCCCCTGAAACTATTGCTTTACTGCTGTACATACTTCACATGGATGGGATGAATGAATAAATAATGAAATCCTAGATGTAGACAAAAATTTTGTCATTTGGAAGTCACCATAAAAACAGTTCTAGGTCTTCAAAGGCTAATTAAGCGGTTTTTGGATTATAAAAAACTAGTTAATTATGACATTTTGGTCTGATTACAAACAATCTTACTTCCAGATAGAGCTGAAAAGCTTCCAAAACCTTTGTTAAAGATCCAGAATTACAGCATGATCCAAAATATAGACTTGTTACCATTATAAATCCATTTGATAAACTATGTGTCAGGAAATTATATCAAATGTAGTATATGTCAAACTTGTGTAATGCATCAAATGAATGAATGTTTTATGAGGTGATTTTCCACAATAGGTAGTTTTCTTTGCATATTTCAAGTATAGTTTTGAGAAGAAAAGATTTATCAAATAGATGAGTAAATTCAGGGTTTACAATTAAAGAGGGTCAAAATTCCACATAAACACTAAACAGATGAATAATGAATGTAAAAGCTTTATCAGACAGAGGCATTCAGTATAACTTAAATGACATTTATTGTGGAAAAAAAAATTCTGCCAATTGGATTAATACCTTTTGCTAAGGTCTGGTCAATTGGTCAGTAAAAGACTATATCAGTCCTAATGGGAAAATGCTGAATTTGTGTTCACTACAAACACTGAAAACTACTATTCAACACAGACATAATATTTTTGGGTTGACAAGTTGTCTAAGTGTTCTCACTCTCAAAACAAATTTGGTACTCTGCTGGGACACTATCAAACACTGGATGTTAAATGAACAAACCCAGCAACCCAAAGTGCAATGCTACACCTAAAAACAAGATCATTGTTACATCATCCAGATATTTAACATCTACTGTCTGTTCCACAGAATCCTTCTGTCTTTCATCTCAAAGTTGCAAATTTCCCTGAACCCCTTTATCCAAGATGACATCAACACCTATTATTTAGTAAATGGAGTGCTGCAGAAAACCTATGCTGTGGAAAACAACCCAAGCGTGCTGAACTACACTTTGAATGAAAGAGAGAGGGGGAAGTCCGCTGCCCAGCTCTTCACCCAGTCTCTGTGGAAGGTTTGTATACATGCTGTACATTAATAACCTGCTTTTTGAACACGTTTGTGTAGCAAGTGTTGTCATTTGTCAACAGGTGAGGGATGACCTTAAGGCAATTGGCTGCAGTGCCATGTTGGATAAATATGACTCCTACACTGTGAAGGTGAATACACATTGTATTTGACCATACGAGAGGATTTACTATAATGCAGTAAAGTAATGACCCAAATTTGTTTTCTTCTACAGGAGTATCTGGTGAAGGAGGGTAACCTGAGTCGTGGTGCCCTGAGGATGATCGGGGATATTCTGAATGAAAACAGTCTCTTTTACACATCACTAGTAGAGATGCTGTACATTCAGTCTGACATCAATGACAACACGGAGTAAGTAATCCACTGTATCCACTTAGGCTGTGTTTTAGAATGAAATTCAGAATATAATGCAACGTATTGCAAGAAAAGATGTATTGTAGTTTTAAACCTAATTTTAAAGAAAACTGACATATAAAACATCACCATATGCATGAAACTAGAAAATGCTTTGTCTCATCAAAGCTCTTACCAATGCATTATTTTGCAGGATTGGGTGTGTCATACTGTTATATATGTATTGTATGTAGCCTATGTATGTATAGTGTATATTCAATCAAAGCAGATCAAAATTTTGTTAAAATCAAATAGTTTAAAGGATTTTAGTAGTCAATGCAATTTCCAGGTTATGGCACTAAACACAGTTCAAAAGGAAATCCTATACAACATGGATTACTACATTAATGGAATAATTTATTTATACTTACAAACAATGGATAGACGCATGGGTAATGTCATAGCATGCGCTTTAAATCCTTGATAAAGTGCAACTGTTACTTTATAAACTATTAAAACAACCAACATTTACTGAAAATACACTTTATTCATATAGAACTGATAAGACTTCAGATGTTTTCTGTTTCACAGTGGAGGTTCATTTTTTGGCCACTCGGGGACAACAAAGGAAAAAAAACATTTTCATATGTTTGATTTTTTTTTTTTTTTTTTTGGATTAGAGACAGCTGACAAATTAAAGGAAAAAATGCTCACTGAATGGTTTGATGAGAAATTGTGTTTTAATCCTATGCCCTCCTCAAATTTACTACCCTCTGGTTACCTTTGAGGCAAAATTGTACACACACACAAAAATTCCAATACAATCATCATACAGCAATAAATAATGTTACAACTGGCTCAGAATGGCAACATAATTAGGAACAACACCAGATTGAATTTAAAAAAAAAAAAAAAAAAAAAGTAATTTATTCATGGAAAAAGAATTTAAAAAAAAAAAAAAACCTGTGATCTGGTGATGTGCTGGTGAGCTGAGGAAGAGAGAGAGAATGGGCAGCAGAGAATGAGCCTTTGATATAGACCCAACCTTTCAACTTCCAACAGGTGTACACAATCAGGCTGATAACTTGTCCATCAGCACAGAGCTTCTGGAAAACAGGACAGGTTAAGAAGGCAAACACAAAGACACATAACAATAAATCTCTTAAACAACTTCCGCTTTGCTCAAAATTACCAAACATTCAAGAATTTCCAGTATTTAACCCTTTGAATGCCAGTTTAATAATTTGAATTCTAAGTGATTTATTACCAAAAAACACAAAAACCTGAATATTTTATATATAATAAATAGTAGGGGGACGAAACATTGGTGGTGATTAGAGCCTTGGATATGTCAAAGATTAACGACAAAATTGATTTGATTGTATAAGCATTTTTTTTTTGTGGTGTCAGATACTCCTTCTGGTTACGCTCATGAGACAAAAATGCCCCACTGACTTCCATTATAATCACATTTTTTAATTTAATTTCCATTACTCTTTATAACCATACATTCTCTAATGTCCACATTTTATTTAGAAGAAAACTAGTGATATTTGACATTTTTTTCATTGTAGGCTGACGTACAAAATTCTTCAGCTTTTTCCTGTTATTATGAGGCCATATGACCATCAGGGGAGCCCAAATGTGATTAGTTTTGTGTGTGTGTGTGTGTGTGTGTGTGTGTGTGTGTGTGTGTGTGTGTGTGTGTGTGTGTGTGTGTGTGTGTGTGTGTGTTTGTTTGAGGTAGACCCCTCTGCATCCTCTTGTCCTCTTCTTCATTTGCTTCGATGTCCTTCGGTGTTTTGGTTCTGTTCACTGTGGCTCTGGAACCAGCATGTCAGCGTATCAGTTGCCTTTATATATGTGCCAGGTTTGAAGTAAATTGAAACAAAATTGATGTTTTTATAGACATGTGAAATTTCGCCCATTATAAGTAAATGGGAGAAGAAAAAATAATTTAAAAAATGTATTAAAAAATTTTAACTTTTACTTACTTTTTCCAAAATGTAATCAGATCTATTCTGGGCCCCTGGCAATCTATAAACCCAGTTTGGTATGAATTAAACCAATAGTTTTGCTGCTACAGACATTTGAAATTTTGCCCATTTTAAGTAAATGGGAAAAAAAAAAAGATTTTAAAAATTCACAAAAAATATGAATTTTGACCTACTGTTCCCAAAATATAATCACATCTATTCTGGGTCACTGGCAATCTATAAACCCAATTTGGTATGAATTCAACCAATAGTTTTGCTGCTAGAGTGTTAACAAACAAACAAAGTGAACCAAAAACTGAACCCCTTGCCTCCCCTTTGGGGGGGGGGGGGGGGGGGGGTTTAAAGACAAAAATGTACAAAAATTCCTGAGGATGACCTAAGGGTTAAATTGTGTTTTAAAGAATTCTAAAGAAAATTCTATAATCTAATGTGTAAAGATTATTTAAAAAGGATGAATGTTCTTGTTGCAACATTTTGAGACCTGAGGTGACATTTTTTGAAAACATTCCAGTACTATTGTCAAAATTTTCTCCATAAAATGAAAAGGATGTTTTGAGGACATAGTTGAAGTGACTGATTATAGACAGATGTAAATTGTTCCAAAGTGTCTTGACAGTGATAAGGTCATGTTCTCAATGTTTTCTATAGATAGGTGTTAAAAATGCGTGACAATAACCTTCTTACAGGTTTAGTATGTTCAATTCATGTTTGTCAAGAGCCTGTTGTTGGCTAAATTCTCTTTTAACCTAACAGTATAGGTAGGGATGTAGGCACTGCTGCCACTGTAGAAAACCTGTGGAGAGGTATTTAAAAATACCTTAGGAATGAGCACATGAATATTTGTGAAGAAATTAAGGGGGAGATTAAGTTTGCTCCAAAATTAAACCCATGCAGAAGTATCTGTAATACTACTGACAAGCCTAAGATTGGCTCCAGAAGGCCCTGGCTCCCATGTACTTACATTGAACTAAAAATACAAAGTCATCTTTGGTGATCTGGTGGTTCATCTTCACAATTTTCCTTCATTAATTAGATCTCAGATCAAATAGAAGCTGGTGTCTGCTGGACTGGCTTTGAATGACAGGTCTGCTTGCTTGTGTGCCAAAACAGACTTTTTGGAGTTTACTTTTTTTTCTTAAATAAATAATTTACTTTATATTTTTACAGCTCCATTGCAGTTGTGGTTAACAGGTTCCACTAACAGGCCTGTAAAATGATTTGGTTCCACAGTACTGAGTGAAATTAAAATTTTTATTAAGTCAGTAAGCTAGTGTTAAGCATTAGCTCACCTTTGACCCTTGTCACTCCTGTAGCTCCACCCTTTCTGTCCAAATATGCTCATTTCAGGCTTCATGGCGACAGACGATTAGCAAACAACTGGCTTCAAAACACCAGTTCAGATGGCAATGGGTGAAGTCACAGTTTCCATGTCCACTGAACATGTACAGTTTATGGGGAAATCCAACTCATAGAAATCAGTGCACAGTCTGTTGATAATGATTGTAGTCAATGGAATCAGCATCACCATCAAAACCAACCGACTCTCATGACAACAAAGACCCCAACACAAACTTGACAGAAGTACAGGAGCATGACCAAATTTATTAAATCATTAAATGTCTCTTGAAAGCCTCAATCTGGGTGAAACCTGCAACCTTTTTTTTGTTGTGATTTGTCATTTTCAGGTACTTTGAAGTGACAGATGGCTTTGACCACATCCCTCGGGCTTTCTACAACATCTTAAATGCTACTATTCTTCTCAACTCCAAAGTCAAACTCATCAACCAAACAGGAAGCAATGTAACCGTAACGTACCAGGACTGGCGTAATTCAGGCTTGCTGACCAACCTAACTGTGGACTATGCCCTCGTCACCACCACAGCCAAGGCCGCCCTCTTCATAGACTTCCTGCCCCCTCTGTCTGGGGACAAGATGGAGGCTCTGCGCTCAGTTCACTATGCCAGCTCCACTAAGGTGGTACTCAGCTTCAGGGAACGCTTCTGGGAGAAAGAAGGCATCAGAGGAGGGAAGAGCATCACTGACCGGCCTTCTCGCTTCATCTATTACCCCAGCCACAGCTTTCCTGGTACAATCGGCGGCGCCCTGCTGGCATCCTACACCTGCTCCGATGATTCCACGCTCTTCCAGGGGATGAACGATGATGAGTTGATGGCTGTTGTATTGGAGGATTTGGTGAAGATTCACGGAGAGGACATCAGGCTTCTGTGGACAGGAGGACTGGTGAAGAAGTGGGGCTTGGACCCTTATAGTCTTGGAGCCTTCACCCTGTTCACACCCTACCAGCAGGGACACTACGCCAGGGAACTGTTCCAGAGCGAGGGACGGGTGCACTTTGCAGGAGAGCACACAGCCACGCCTCATGGGTGGATAGAAACTGCCATGAAGTCTGCTCTCAGGGCAGTTAAGAACATTAACAGCCTCACACTCTAGTTTTTTGGTGCAGAAAATATTTTTTTAAATACTGTGTTTCAACATGTTTTAATCTTTTATCAAATTTTACTGTAATGTTGATTTACAGCAGTCCTTCCCAAACTTACAAAAACATGAAGAACCTTTCACTACAACTAACATCAATGGACAACAGATCAGTTACATGATTACAGCTCCAACTGAAATCTATACCAGTGACAAAATGTTAGAATAGGGAATGTTAATTGTGATGCATCATGGGGCAAAACTGTCACTTTATAGTGTTTAATATTTGCTGGTCTGTATTAGTAGAATTTGACTTGAAGTCTCAGAAATAATCAAAAATATGTGGCAAATGGACGTACTCCTAACAGACTCTTGAAGCTTTTTTGTCAGAGTAATTACTATGACTAACACAGAGCTCTTCTTCTGTCTAGTATTCAAGCTGTTCAAGCTTCTCACATGCAGCATAAATATTAAAACTAAAACATGATGAACTGAACTGTAAACATGATAGAAAAGAACACAGAACTAAAATAGATAACAGAATATGTAACGGAATAATAATAATTCCTATACAGTGATTTAAAAAAAAAAAAAAAAAAAGTTGCAATCCACCCATAATGCCAGAGTTATGGTGAGAATATTTTTGAGAATTTAAAAGATGGCTGCATATGAATATCTAGCTCTGCTGCAACCTGAAGCCACATCCCCTATCAAATATGGTTGACTTATTGGTGATGATGCCACTTTCCCATTCCCTATAGGAAGAATAACATGGCTGTCCTTTATTGACTCTTTTTTTGTTTAGAATTTTTTTTTTTTTTCCGACAAACTTTTTTTTTTTTTTTACAAAATGGGGAATCTTTTGTAAATTACCCACTCTTAGGGAATCACTGGTTTACAGTGTGTCATTTTGATACTGTTCTGTCAGTGTCAGCCCTTATTATAGGGTATTATGTATATTGCAAATATTTATCAATCATCAATCTTTTCATATATATGTGTTGGTCAACAACACAATATACACCTGATCAAACTTTTAAGACCAGTTGAAAAATTGCATGAATGTACATTTTGCACTGTTGGATCTGAAAAAGGTTCTAAGTAGAGTTTCAAAATGCAAAAAGAAGAAATGGGAGTGACAAAAAACTTTTTGAGTAAGCAACTGATTGAAAACAACAATTTGGGTTTAAAACAGGACAACGCTGCAGTTCACAATGCCCAACACCTGACAAAGGACTGAGAACAGAGGAAGAACACCACTCTTTTGGACCATCCTGTGTGTTCCCCTGATCTAAATCCAATGGAGAACATTTGGGGATGGATGGCAAGGGAAGGTAACAAAAATGAACATCAGTTCCAAACAGTGGATTCCCTCCATGAAGCCACTTGGAGCAATGTTCCCACTAGCCTCCTGAAAACACTCCCATAATAATAATAATAATAATAATAATAATAATAATAATAATAATAATAATAATAATAATAATAATCAAGCATGCTGAAACAAATTGTAGTGATTAATATGAATGGTGGAGCTACTCATTACTGAGTCCTTTTTTTAAACTTTTATTTCTGTTAGGGGAGTTCTGGGTTTTTTGAGCTGTGGTCTTAAACTTTTGATGGGCTGATGAACAGAATATTTCAGTTTAATTGTTGTTTTCAATACATTGCTAACTCCAAATTTTTTTGGTCACTCCTATTTCTTCTTTTTGCATTTTGAAACTCTACTTACAACCTTTTTAAGATCTAACAGTACAAAATGTGAATTCTTGCAATTTTTCAACTGGTCTTAAAATTTTGATCAGGAGTGTACTTGTCTGTTGGCATCCTATACTGATTACATTTTACAAAAATAACAGATATATTTGATGTTAGGATTTGTAATGTTTATGTCTTTTTTATATCAGAATAACAAAGAAGTAGCACTCCATTGTAGTTTTTATTAAAACTAGACAAACTTCTGCCAGTCACTCAAGTTATTATCAAGGCACTTAGTCGACAGTATGTACTATCTGCCACTAGGGGTCTCTCTCAGTCAAAGGAAGAATAAGATACAGTAGTACATAATAGTAATGACTTTTTGAAGAACCATGGGGTCCAAGGATATGTTTTCACCTGTTCTTCTACCTGTCATTACCTGTTACATTCACTTATGTATATTCATTTTCTGTCAACTCATTCCATTGTAACAGCTCAAACTTATCTATTAATGCATATCTTTGAATATGATGGCACTGACAGGCAATCAAATGAAATGAAGCTGTTGGAAACATTGAACATATTCTCAGGACACAACTCAATAAAATATAGGTTTGTTGGAATTTCCATGAGGGAATGTTACATACTACATTTTTGAAGGAAAAAAAAGACACCTCTGCTGCTATAACAGCAGGACATACCATAATTTAACAACCCTCCAGATTAAATGATGATAATGATGTTATTCTTAATGTAATCTGGCACAACAAGCCTCCATTACTGTACAACATTTAATGATAGCATTAATTTAATCAGAATGATATTTCAGTTCAAGGACATGATAAATATGGCTCTCAGGTGTCTAACATTTAGAGCTACACCAATTATATGTTCTGTAAATATAAATCAACTATCCAATGAATGGAGTTATATGTAGCATTAATAAAAAAAACAATATTTAACATCTTACAGAACCGTGGTTTAGTCAATATTAGAGCAGTTTTTCCTGAATTCCATCCATATATACAAGGTTCGTACACATTTTCTATTTCAAGATTTCATTCTCGCATACTCCTTGATACATTTCCACATTCACACCATATCTTATATGTTTATTTAAAGTAAGTTGTTTCAGAATCCTGATCACTTGGTGTGTTGGCACAGAGGACATTGTGCATCAGTGCTTTGCAGCTTCACCCATGAGGAAGATACTGCATAATTTTAAACACCTTCTACATCTAGCTTTTCCTTCATGCATTTGGAGCCTGCTAAGCATTATATTTCAACTCAAACTCAGTGGCGTTCCAGGTGTATTAGCAGCTCTACATCTTCTGCAACATCAAGTATAGCGAGGTGCACACTCGCAGTTGCTGAGCCAAACAACATTTTTAACAGCACCACCGAAAGGAAAAGTGCCTGTCATTTGATAATTAAGGAGTCAATCTCATGGGTGACACTGAATGATAGCATGCGATGATTTTATACTTTCAGAAAAATTCAAGCTATGGTAAAATAAGTTTATTTTTTATTATGTGAAACTGCTTTGAGTACACAAAAATACAAATGAGCTGAAAAATAAAACTTGTAATATAATGTGTACTACATTTTATTTTTGTTAAAAGCAGTATGGTTTAATACTTATATTTAAGTGAAGGTATTGGTTTTGGTAAATTTTTTAACTACACCCAGCCCTGGCTATACTTGCTGCCTACTCTACATACCATGAAAATAAAGTTATGTTGGAAAATGTGAATTTTAAAAAATTTACAAAACAAAAAGGGCCAAAAGTTTGGAAACAAATATTTGTCTGCACTCTTTTCTTTTTTACATACTTATCAAGACATGAGAAGGACTCAAATCAAAATCCACATGTTCATATTGCACTAGGAAATCTGTATTAAACACCAATGCTGGTCATTGATGCTGTGATTCTTCTCACATAAATCCAAAGTTGCTCCCAGTATCTGATCCTGCAAACAGTGAGAGCGACCACACCACATGAATGTGGATCTGGATTAACTCTGACACAGCTTCCTTTAAGAACAGACAGGATTCACTGGTGTACATGGGCATTTGGTGTCAGTTTACTAACATCCATGATATAACAGATACTTCTCACATGTGCAGCAATAACCATGCAAAAATATTCCATGTTGAGCCCGCATAAACCACGATTAAAAAAAAAAAAAAAAATCTTCACATTATCTATCCTTAAATGACATGTTACGGATAATAAACAGTGTATATTATGGCTCCACACTGCTATTAGCATCAGTAGTTCATTGTTAATGAGTGCCCTTCTGCACCATCTGTGTGAAGCGGTTGGTGATGGTCAAAGTGGTGTCAATGAAACGCTCCACACAGCTCACTAGGCACGTCTCTGTCCTATAGTCCAGCTTCGAGCCCGGACTGTCCACACATTTATCCCAGCAGACATCTGTGAAGGTGTGCACCTGAAATCACAGACACTATGATTAACAACTGAAAAATATACAATAGATTTAATATGTCATGCTGGCTGACTGATTATGGTCCGGTTAATTGTTGATGATCTTACATACAGATGATCAGTTTTGACCTGCTCGCATTTGTTGCTACCACTACCCGACAAATACAAACACATTCAGGCTGTCTCCAAAGTGACATCATCACTGGAGAAATAACACAGATCACAGATGACGAGCACAATAAGACAGAAGGCTAACTGACTGGAGTGAGGACTGGCTGCAGTAACAGTGAATTTTCCCAATCATAGAGTATTTTAAGAAAAATCTAAATGTACTTGTTAGAGCTTTTGTTGTGCTGTGTAATTTAACCTTTTTCAAGGAAATGTATTATAGTTTAGTTATAGTTCTAACAGTGCCGATTATGTCAGAGACAGCTCATTATTTGCCTGTTTTCTTTCTTTCTTGCCTGTTGTACCTATATCAGCAGTGTCATGCATAATTTTATTACATGTTTTTTCAAAAGAATACAAATATTTTTAAAGAACTTAAAATATTTGGTTCAATATACATTATATTCTTAACCTGCAATACTAATGTTAGAGCTGTAAGTTATTTGTGATACTATATACCCATTTGCCATGTACAGTATTTCAGCATTTATTTTGATAATTCGTTAAAAAATAGTGTTACGTGTCACCTTGTACAGTTTTGGCTTTACAATTTATATTTTACCCACTTAAGGATTTTTTTTCCTGATATATCAAAAGCAAAATTCCACCTAAAAATAATGGGATATAAGTTTGGGTCCAAGCCCTGCTTTACGGGAATACGCAAGACCACAATTTACCGGTATCAAACATTTACCACACACAATTTTTGTATCCTATGGTGTTAAGATGAGTGATAGTCAATTGTTTATTCAGTAGATTTAACAAAATATTCAGTCATACATTTAAATAATGGTGTGGCATGCATATCATTGTCATTTTCTGACATTGAAGTATTTTAGGGGTTGTTGAAATGTCTACACAAGAGAGTGGATTAGATTATGTTAAGGAAAATAATGTTAACATAACAGCAACACATTTCAAGCACTTGTCCTTTACTTGAGTATTTCTATTTACCGTGGCTAAATACTCCACTACATCTCAGACAAATGGGATACAGAGGACAGTATTTGTATTTCACGCTGATAGATGTAGTTTCTTTTCAGATTACAGCTGGGCATTCCCTTCATGTTTGATGAAAATCATGTATCTGTATTTAATGATAAACCAGAGGATGGAGAGTTTAGGTGTTGCAGCAAACAGTCCTGTTTTTCTGACTTCATGAGAAGTTTCCGTTTTAAGACACACTTGGTTCTCACAGAATGGTGCTGCAAACATAGGATCTTACAAACAATTATGCACTGCTGTAGATTAAAACTGCCAACAGTTTATAAAGTACTTCAGATCAGCTCAAACTATGTACAGTAGTGATATCTAACCTACATGTGAATGCACTAACAGCACAATGACTACTTCTACTTTTGATAACTTCAGTACATTTAGCTAATTATACGTACATGCTTGAGTGTCTGATCTTAAAAGCAGGACTATTACTTGTAATAGAGTGTTTTCACGGTGTGGTATTAGTACTTCTACAATATTTCTCCCTTCCATCCACACCTTGGCCTCAGTGTCACACATACAGTAGCTGCATGTGCTAGCCGGTTAGCATACAAACCTGGGCCTGGAACTGCGCTTTCTGCTGCTCTATAGCGATAAGACGCTGAAGCTCCGTCGCCTCTGCCTTTTCCGACGAACTGAAATTATCAAAATTGTCCATTGTTTAACTAGACAGTGGCTGAATAACACTGACTTCGTGGTGGCAAGAAGCTGCAATGAAGCAGATGACCTTTAGCTTCACCAGGAGACAGTACCGGCGCTTGCGAAACTCCACTGATGCATAAAACAACTGACGCACATACAGGCGCCTATCAGAGTCACGTGGAGATCTGCGCTAAGCATTTACACAGGAAGTGACGTATGCAAAGACGTTTGCTGTTTAAATGAATGAAAGTGGATACTCTGGGTAAATTTCACATACGTAAAACTAAAATGTCTGAACATCCCCATTCAATTATTTTTAATTGAACTGAAAATTAATTTTGAATCTCTAAAACGTATTGAATTTAATAAGAAGTGTCTATCAGCTCTTCAGTTTTACTATGATTACCATGACTAAATTTGTCTGACACTTCACGTTGTTATATTTTTCCCTCCTTTTTTTTAACTTTTTTTTTTTTTTTTTCCTTTTGTTGGATCTTCCTCTTTATTCTCTTTAATTATCAAGTTATTTATACTTTGTCTTTTTTGTTTAATTAATTAAGTTATACTTGTAGTTTCTATGTCCTCTTATTATTAGTTTATGATTATTGTGTCTTGGAATGTCTGATGTTCTGTATATTCTTGTTACATTCATATTTTCTGAATGTTCTATTGTTGAACAATAAATGCCTTCTTCATATAGGCAAATAGGCAAAAAAATAAATAAATAAACTTTTGCTTCTAGCCTATTCCTTTTTTGGTTTTTATGTTTATTACGATTAATGTACTAAGTACAATGATTGATGTAAAACCAAAAATAAATTCATTCATTCATTAAAAAAAAAAATTCGAAAGTGGATACTACACATTGTATTCAGCGGAAAAAAAAGTAAGAACCGCTACCTCGAGATTTACATGAATTACGAGAAATCTTCGGGGTGTGGTGTAAAACTGGAATAATCTGGAGAATAAGCACAAGTAATGTAAAAAAATATTTACAGATTTAAGGCAAGGTATTAAAACTATCATTAGGGATTCTCAGGGATCATGATTGTAGGAGAATATTATGCAATGGTGGGCCATCAGGGCCAGCAAGGCCCTCTCCGCTAACGTAAACATTATCAGAAACATTGATTTCCAATCTAACTTCTAATATTTGTTCCATGAAATTGTATTAATTTATTCCCAATAGATTATTCTCTTCATTTCTTAGCTGCACTGCTTCCCATACGTGTATGTGGATGTAAGATATTTTGTCCAATTGGATCTCAGTCACTATGTACTGCCAGGGTTAATCTAATCTGCCCTGGGTTTTCAAAATGAGTTGTGAAGGCCCATGTAACTTAAACTGTATAGCAGCCACTGGTCAACAGCAGGACCTAAGGGACAATCCAGGACTGGCACAAACCAGTTTACACAAATCAAACACAAGAGGTAATCTACGCATATATGTTTAAAGTAGTCCACACCAGGAACAACATCATCCTGTGTTAGAAGGATTGATTTGTGCACTATCTGAGCATGACGGCCAGAGCAAATGTCTTCGTCTGAATATCCCTGAATTTATGACATGTTCAGTCTTGGGGCAGCAGAATAAAGTTTAAACATTAGATTTGATGGACAAGAAAAAATATTCAGGGTAAGATCTATTTCTGTAGGACTAACCTAGATCCTTCAGATACGTAATGGCATACTGCAATATTACTATCTGAGGACTGAGGATTCTTTTTTTTTCCTTCAGTTAAATCCAGGCATAGGCATAATAGTGGGGAGTGCAGAATCATATTTCAGTGTGTTAGTTTAGTATCAAATTGACATCAATTTTTGAAGCAATATAGTAAAAACAGATGTTAAGGTCATAAGAAGGTTCAATTTTTATAGCAGAATCAGTAAATTAAGGTATACTATACTTACTCTAGTAATTCGTTTATACCACTAGGTGAAGGTCTAGGATAACAGCTACATAACATAGAAGTTTTATGCATTTTACACAAAACATTTCATAATTTCAACATGACATGGCATTTTCTAATTATTAATTTTATCTAAAATTGAATCACATTGTGCTAGTAATGAGATTAGTATGTTAGCATAGTACTACATAAAAGATTAGAGTTTAATTTTCCAGAAGCTAGTGTAGCAGTAATTCCATACAGTTGTTTAAATGGGGTCACATTGTATTTCAGAGAATAAAAATATAACTCTGATCAATTTTTATGTTTAGAGCATGAATAATGAATATGAATGTATTTACTTATTGAAAATATTTCTGACAGTTTTCAGCGTGGACATAATGGACACTACATGGACATAATGAAGTACAAACACCATGGGTTTAACATCTTGGGCTTTTATATTAAAAACAACAACAAAGCCACTGTAAGACACATCAAGCTGTTTCAACTTGCAAATGAAAGTTCACCTGCTGCCTTGACAATGTGACTTAACTTCAATAATACCATTGTTTAAACACAGATTTTGAAGTTCATAAAGTTGACTTCACTACAATGTTTTCAGTGTCCCAACTTTATTTTCAAAGTTGTGAAAGTTGATTCAACTATTAATCACTTGTTGTTACAACTTAAAACTGAGTTAAAACAAATATTTATTTTATATTATCAGTACAAAAAAACTTGACTTAGCTAGTGAAAAAACACATTTCTTGCTTTATAAAAACATCAAGTTTCAAGTTAAAACAACTCACAACATTACATCATCTATTCAAAAAACCTTGCTTTCTTTTGTCAAAGGAACATACCATTATTCCAGATGAGAGGTAGGCCTTCCTTTAGGACAGAGGTAGGCAAAGCCAGTCCTTGAGGGCTGGTGTCCTGCATGTTTTAGAGGTTTCCCTCTTCTTCAACAAATACACAGATAAGAAGTATACAACTGTACTATATTTTTATGTTTATTCTTATTCTTTATTGTGACTGCTAAGGAAGATGCTGCTAAACTGTTTTTCACTGTATCATATCAATGAGAATAAGTTCTATTCTATTCCATTCTATTCTATTCTATTCTATTCTATAAAAAAACTGGCATATAGTACATATACAACTAAAATATAATAATAAACATCTTTACAAAGGAAATACATAAAACCTACATTGCATTTTTAGTTTATGTAGAAATTATTCAGAAAAAAGAATGTCAGCTCCCAGAAAGTCATCTTTACTGTTTTCTATACTGAATCCTTAAACATTTTGTAAAGCCTGCCATGTACACTACATGAGGCCATAAAATGTGCACACACAGACTGATCAGAGAGTGCATCCTCTCAAACACTAAACATCTTTGTGAGGCTGACGACTGTCAAACTACATCCGGGTCACCGTGGTGACCTTGGTTGGTTGATCATCATGGCGGCTATCGTCAGGTTAAGTTCTGTGTGTCGCAGAGGTGTTAAACGTAAGTAGTCTATTTTATCATATTATGCTTTGTAGTTTCTAACACAGTGGGTTCACTTTATACAAGGAGCTTGAGGGTGGGGCATTTAGACTGAGGAAAAGTAAAGTATTAACGATGTGCGAACAAATCTAATCTGGTAGACTTCTCTCAAGTTCACGACATTAGTGTAAATATTCATAGACGTTAACGGTGTTAGCTGTGTAAATGTGAAGTACAACGACGGTTGAATAATACAATTTACCGACGGGGAGTTGATATTTCCTCCCATGATGACATCAGACTGTTCGGCTGTCTGACGTTCCTACTCGGACGAGACACGATGAAGGCGCTCCAGCCAAACCCGAGTCAAATCTGGGACACTTTAAGATTTACGTTCATATTAGCATCGTTTCTTACAGGCAAAAATGTTTTCTGGGCATTTGTTGTGCATATGCGTCTCATTATTGTCTTTCCGGTTTACGAAACAACTAAAAACAGTTGTTGCAAAAGTTCACTTAAGGTTTGTGGGTCTACATGACTCCTCATCGGCCTCCGTAGTCTGTTTGCTGTACACTTTCTATTATTACATTTAACAATGGTAACCTTATCAGTCTCTGTCATCAGAGCCACACTTAGCCAAAAAAAATTTTTTTTTTTTTTTAGAGGTTTAAGACTGATATGCACATAAAATCGAATGAAAAGAGAAAAAAAAGGACATAACCTAAGTAGAAACAATAGGTCAAAGGCAAAGCAGCGTTTCTAGGACCAGCAGGTGGTGCTGTCTGATTTTGTTGTAACGGCATAATTGTGGTGACTGATTAGGTTTAATATTGATATTGATTGTGAACTTTCTGAGGAAACCAGAGAAGTACCACAACATTTTATTTTCCATTATATTTGTTATTATTTATTAATTGGTTTATTGTCAAAATGACATGAATTGTGCTATTAAAGTTATTTATTTATTTTATTTAATCTTTATTTATCCAGGAAGTCTCTTGAAATAAAATTTCTTTCTCGAGGGAGACCTGGTTATATGTTCACTTGACAGTACATTTGAATTCAGGTATGTTTTGGTTTTTTTCTTGCCCTCATTTGGACATGTGACTTTGTCTTTTACCCTCAGCTCTGTTCTACCAAAGCACTTTTCTTGCCAGGCCACTGGCTGTCCCACACACATACAAGGAGCACCCCTACCAGCTGACAGCGAAGATCCATGCATCACAAGCTCTGTGTGGTGAGTGATAATGGGTGGATATCAATAGAAACATGAACTAATACAAGTGAAATACCACAGAGGGAAACCTCAGGGTCAGTAAACCAGTGACACAATTTCATACAGAAGTAAACATCAAAATAATGGTTAAATGTGACAGAATTAGTTTCTAGGAATCATTGAACAGGTATGTATAGATAGATAGATAGATAGATAGATAGATAGATAGATAGATAGATAGATAGATAGATTTTGTGTGTGTTTTTTCTATTTAATTTTTACCTCATAGTTTTTGTCTTTCCTTCCTCTACTTCCTTTAACCTGGGCAGAAATAAGGTTTTGAAGTTTATCATGATAATTATTATTGGCATACAATATACGAGGGACAGCCAAAAAGTTCTCATTTGAGTTCTGTGTCACTCAGGATGAAACGTGGATCTTCCAGTTTGACCGAAAGAGCAAAATTCAATCAAAAGAGTGGCATCCAAAAGGAGCAGCTAGTCCTATGAAATTCATAGGCAGGGAGGTCCGTTAAATAAATGAATAAAATAAACTTTTTTATTATATTTGTCTGAGAACTTTTTGACTCTCATGTATGATATTGAGTGAAAATGAACATTGTTATCATGGTCATGTTTTTGGCCATATCACCTACCTTGTTCAGAAAGAAAATATGAATCACAGTAAGATTGCATGAGTATAAGATATTATACGTACATTCTTTATTTACAGCAGAAATATTGCCACATCACAATTATAACACTAACCTTTACTATAGATTGTCCTGTCAAAAAGGATGCATGGATAGATGGAAAAACAACAATGACAAATGTCTTAATCTAATTTTATGTTGCACTAATGCTTCTATTTCATCTTCAGTGTTAATATTGTTTACATTGTCATTTACGTTTACAGGTTCAACATTATAAGTCTTAAGAGTTAAATAATGCAAATTGAAAAACACATTTTTGAAGATGTTTTAGTTGTGTAACAGATTTTCATCAGGGGCCTCGGTCTTCACAAGGAACATGATAGTAGGTCAGAGTTTCATAGCTAAGAGAAATTTGAACTGAATAATGCTGCAATGGTGTCATACAGCAATTCAATACATATGTCAACATCTCACTTGCCACTGTACAGATGGTATTTCTGGTTTGATGCGAACACAGGTGGCTCAGGGCTGGGCTGGTATGACCAACATTTAAACCCCTACATTCTACAGTGGTGTCACTGTTTTGAAACCAGATTTATATAAAGAATCCAGGCCGGAAAGTTTGATAGCATGTTTCAGGTGCTCTATGACTCACTATTCAGGTCGGAAGTTCATTTACAGAATGAGAGAGAGACAGAGACCAAATGTGTCAGTTAAGTACCCAAAGATAGCTTGGCCTTGTTCACCAACTCAGTAGCTAATTTCATACATTCATATGTTTTGTAAAGGAGGAAATAGTTGGGAAACTTGTTCAAACATGCTCATATTCAGCAGAACAGCAAAACTCAAGGACTTGTTTGTTTAGGAAATATTTTTGGTATTGTATGACAAGGTGGTTTTCAGATTCTAAACTGCCTTTATCAATAAATAACTAGTGCTGTCAAACGATTAAAATTTTTTATCAGATTAATCACAGGGTTGCTGTGAATTAATTGCGATTAATCACCATTAAATATCATTCATTTTTAATCTATATTATTTGCATTTCATTTTCCATGAGCGAACAGACTCAAGAAAGAAGGGACTATATATGCATTTAATGTGTTTGTCACAAGCTGAGCGATGCATTAGCCGAAGTGATAGCAGAATCCCAGACTAATGTATGCTTCGCATTAATGTGGTATTTTAAGATGGAAGTGCTTCGGTGAAAAGAAGAGCCTTTCCGGCAGAATGTGCATAATACCTTATGTCAGTCGACTGTTCCGTCTTCCATCTTTATGGGTTGGTTCTGCTGCCTGTCACTACTGGATCAACTGCCCATTTGCACATGCCCTACGGTAACTCTACTTGGACAAACTGCCCCAAATGCATTGCCGGAGATGTTCAGTGTCATTCTGCGCTACAGATGGGCTAATTGCGTTAAAATCTTTAATCAGATTAATCATGATGATGAATTAATCCGTGTTTACACATTAATTTTGACAGCTTTATAAGTAACACACTTTAGAGTAATGTAACCTGTCAGGTTGTTTACACTAAATCTGGAGTTATATACCTCCTGATATTTCCAAGAAGCATCTCTTAGTTGAACTTGTATTGAGTACATTTCTGTGACCTTTGCACTGAGAATGAAACAAGGGTTAACATAATCTAAGAAAGGTTTGGTTTGTAATTAAGTAGGTGCAGCGTTCCCCATTCTACTAAAATGGGGGAAATTGAGCAAAGATTATTTTCTTAGATAAAATACCAGAACAACAATAAAAATGCTGGTCATGATTTCTCCAAAGCACAAATGTGTTGAAATTGCTTGTCGGCGTTTTGACAACATTTTTTTTTTTCCCGCAATCTACTTGAATTGTGGTTCTTAGGGATGCCTTGTTTGTTCTATGATCAACTATTTCCTCAAGTACAGTCCCCTCCAAAAGTATTGGAACAGCAAGACCAATTCATTTTCTTTAGTTGTTTACTGAAGACTTGTGGGTTTAAGATCAAAAGATCAATATGAGACACGTGTTCAGAATTTCAGCTTTTATTTCCTGGTGTTTATATTTAGATGTGTTGAACCACTTGGGACATATCACCCTTTGTTTGATCCCACCCATTTTTTGAGTGAGGAAAACTATTGGAACATGTGACTAATGGGCGTTTCTTGTAGCCCAGGTGGTCCCCTTTAGATTTATTGCTCAAACAAGAAATAGCTTTGTCTTACTCGTCTTGGTTTTAGCCTTGGGTTTAACCTATAAAGATTGTATTCCTTGTTAAAGAGGATAACCCAACATGAAGATGAGAGAGCTGTCTATAGGAGAAAAGCAAGCCATTTTGAAGCTGACAATCTATCAGAGTAATTGGACGACACTGATCATAGCCAGCACAACAATTTGGAATGTTCTGGGAAAAAAAAAAGATAATTCTGATGTTCTGTGCAACAGACATCAAACAGGTCTGCCAAGGAAAACAGCAGCAGTTGATGACTGAAATATTATGAGAGCTGTCATGAAAAACCACAAAACATCAGTATCAATCAATCAATCAAATTTTATTTATATAGCGCCAAATCATAACAAAAGTTATCTCATGACACTTTACATATCGAGTTGGTCGAAACCAGACTCTTGCCAGACCAGTAAGTCAGCGCAGGGGTTAAGGTATCACAATCCACTGTTCAAAGAAGACTCTGATAGCAGAAATATAGAGGCCATAACACAAGATGCAAACCACTCATCAGTAGTAAGAATCAGAAGGCCAGATTGGAATTTGCAAAGAAGTACAAAGATGAGCTGCAAAAGTTCTGGAACACAATATTCTGAATAGGGATGTAATGATTACCGTTATAACGATAAACCGCGGTAAAATTGCAGATGGTTAGTATTACCGTTTAAATTCTAATTATCATGATAACCGTGTTTGATTACTGCACTTTTAGGGGAAAAAACCCTATGTAAAGATCTGCTTTTATGTCAAATATTTTTAATTTATTACAATTTTAATTTTATATGCCTAATATTTGAAACCAATATTCACTTTTAAAGTCTTTGAAAAGGTTCATTAAGCATCTTTGTTATTTATGCAATAAAATATATACATTTTTTAAATCGGATTTTATATTTTTTTGGTGTTTTCTGGTCATTTATGTTGATATAAAAAAAATAATAGACAGATGGGATAGATGAAGTTGTGCTGAAAAACCAATACTGAACATGGGTATAGTAAACATTTGTTTATATAGTATATAAAGGCAAAATGAAAAGTACTGAAAAAATGGCCAAAATAGGCTCAGACCACTAATATTTGAATGTTTCTTCCAACAGAAGGTACATTGTGGCTATTATTTATTTTTGTTTGTTTGTTTGTTTGTTTTTGTTTTCAAAATACAACTTGGTTAAATTATTTCAGTGTGTGTATAAGTAGTTTTTGAACATTTTGAGTATAATTTCAACAATACTGTGATCATAATGATAACCGTGATATGAAATTTTTAGATTGTTACATCCCTAATTCTGAATTTATGAGACCAAGATTAATCTCTGCCAAAGTGATGGAAAGAAAGGAAGATAATAATAATAATAAAAATGATAATGATAATAATAATAATAATAATAATAATAATAATAATAATACATTTTATTTATAGGCACCTTTCTTGGCACTCAAGGACACCGTATAGTAAACAGTAGAGTGTAAAACAAGCAGAAAAGCTGAAATTTTGAACGTTTCTCATTTTCATCTTTTGATCTTAAACCCAAATGTCTTCAGTGAACAACAAACGAAAAGGAATTGACCTTGCTGTTCAGATACTTTTGGAGGGAACTGTATGTTCCGTGAACAAGTTATCCAGGCAAGTTTGTGTGCAGGGACACATTACATTATACAAAGTACAAAGTGTAGACAAATGAGGACATCACTATTGTTGATGCAAAGAGAGATCATCTGACTGGATGAAGAAGAGGAAGATTTGAGCCTTAAAGGCCTTCTAATGGTTATTCCTACAATGTTTCTGCAATCAATGTTCATTTTGATTAACAATCAGATTTACATGCTGCTCTGTGTATTCCAAGTTATGGTGTGTGTGGGAGGGGGGGTCCACCAGTTGTAACCATTCTGGCATTCCTTCAATCACCGTCTTGGAAGAAGTTACCATTCCGAAGCCTCAAAAACCTGTTACTCTCAGTTTACAATTGTTAATAAGTTTTCAGACATAGCAAGATAAAATCATATTAAATATAGAAAAAAGTCAAAAATTATGTGAAAGATGCTACAAAACCAAAATAATAAAAAATTACATTTTGTAAATTTAGGCGTTGTGGAGATATAATATTTTCAAGTTTTGGGTTCAAGCTGAAAAATGTGGGGAATCACTGGTCTAGTTTGTTGATTTTTGCCATGTTAGCAATATTATTTATTTCCTTTTCATTAAAAAACATGCTGAAACCCAATAAAAAAGTTTGTGTATTTGACATGATTTGGAAAAGGCCTCACAGAGAATGTCCAAATGGCATATGCTGTTTACTTGTCCCATGAATGAATACTTCTGTCGTATTTAAATAATGACAACTTATTGTCATTGTTGTACAGTATATGATCAGTTGTCTCATCTGCTTGTCTCGTTATACAGCAGGCTCTGGCTCCAAAGCCGCCTCCCTGCACTGGACAGCGGAGCGAGTGTTGAGTATCCTCCTGCTGGCCATGGGGCCCGTTGCCTACTTTAACCCTGGCCCCTTCATGGACTACTCCCTGGCTGCTGCCCTGACCCTGCACGGACACTGGTAAGAATCCTGCACGCTAACCTGGTGCCCTATTTCAACAGCTCTGTATAAGGCCTTTCAGATTAGGGCACACCAGCTTTGAGCCTGTCTTTAATTTATCTGTACTTTCAGTCAGATTTCATCTGTACTCTGACAATTGGGGCCATCCCGTAAGGATGAGAAAAACTGATCTTGTGTTCTCATCGAAAAATAGCTGAAGTAATATTTCATATAGTCTAACTTCATGATGAGATGTTGCTTGAATGAATTTCTTGGCTTCTGAAAGCATCATTGTATGATATTAATGACATTTAGTGGTATAATCCCAGATAGCAACCAACCTAACACCCATTCATCAACCACTACATTGGCCACAAAAAAGGATGAAGCCCCTCAATTGCTTTTTACTTACATGAATGTTAATTCTGGTCTACATTGAAATGTATATCGTACTGTAACACTAGATGTCACCGGCAATAAAATGATTTTTTTTTTTTTATCAATTTTGAGCTCAGTAAGAGGACTCTAAGCATTTCATAGGAAATAACAACAACTCAGTTATCATTTTTGTGTTATTGTGACAAAATATAACATGTTGCTATAATACATAAATAAAAAAGAATACCTAAATTGCAATATTGACATGATTCCTCAAGGGAACTTTCTTGCCTAAATTCATAGTCTATTTGTTTGCAGTAATGTGTTCATTGTGAGCATGTTTTGGCTATTTATAAATGGCACATAGGAAGGAAGAGGACTATTATTATTTATCATGAAAAACAAGATTACAACTGTGAATCATCCATACCA